>NC_091122.1:15010000-15215000 GCF_040183065.1 Periplaneta americana | reverse complement strand
AAAAACGCGTATCACAGCCAATACACCATGAGATGCAGACAGAATCATTAGGTTAGTACATTTCCCTATGTTCGCACCTGTGGAGTAACGACTAACGCGTCTGGCTGCGAAACCAGATGACCCCGGGTTCTTTTCCCGGTCGCGATAAGTTATCTAGTTGAGATTCTTTTCCGGGGTTTTCCCTCAAACCAGTATGAGCAAATGGTGGGTAACTATCGGTGCGGGACCTCGGACTCATTTCACCGGCATTATCATTTTCATTTCATTCAGACGCTAAATAACCTGAAATATTGCTACGGCGTCGTAAAATAACCTAAAAAAATTCCGTGCTAATAAGACGCAATATGAACAGAATGTTACAACAACGATATTAGGAAAAAAATTATCACGTGAACATATAATTTAAAAACAAATCTATGAATGAGCGAGGATCGAAGATGGAAACTTTTTTTTTTTTTTTTTCACAGTCAAGCACTTTACCGATGTGCTACCGTACACTTCGACATCATGCCTTTGTCAGTGTCCTTTTCACGAACATGCGCGCATAGCTATGCGCAATGAAAATCGCGGGAACCTGAAAACGTATTTCATAGTAAATTCTTGTATTTGGAAGTTTCGGGAATATATCATTATTCAAATTAAAGACAGATAACGGCAGAACAGGGTTAGTTCATTCTAATTAATGGAGAAGTGTTAACATATATGGTAAAGTTGATTGGTTCAAAGACTTTGGTCTAGAAACAGTGACAAGTCTAGGTGTGAACGTGTATAATAAATATATGTATATTTTCTCATGCTGACAACAATCTGGTATTTTGTAACTTATGAGATGACGACTACATTCTCAAAGAGAAGCTGTAATAGGTTAAGAAAGAGTATTCTGTTTACCATTGCACTCTAATTTTATCAAAATAGAAGTATATGTGAGTTTATTTTTCACAAAAAGGGTCGGTTAAGATGTTAATAAATTAACAGAGGATACAGTTAGTTCACAAATTATGATAAAACTGACAAAAAGATGTATTAGTTGTGATATTTGTAATACATTAAAAAAGTGTTTTGTCATTTTATAGGCTATCTAAAAAGGCTATTAAATAATCTATTTCACTCTCTACTGTAAATTTCAGGCTTTCGTGTAATTTATTAAACGAATGTACAATTGTATTATCTATTGATTTATTTTCATAAATTATAAGTGTGTCATATACAAATCTATGGAAGTATTTTATATTATGTTTATTTAGGATGTCACTGATAGTATTATCTTCTATGTTTTGTAGGAAGATATCGGTTTGAATTCCAGATAATAGGTTACCCATTGCTAGGCCAACATTCTGTTTATATATTTTTTGATTGAATGTGAAGTAATTTTGTGAAGTAACAGTATTTATTAATCTTATTTTTTGTTGGATTTTATTCATTGGTATTTGAAGGTTAATTAAATTTGTTTCGATAATATTTATAGTTTCTTGAAGTGTGATATTTGTATATAAGTTTTCTATGTCTAGGGACATTAGTTTTGAATTTAGGTTAATGTTCAGTTTGTTTAGATTATCTAATAGAAGTTTCGTGTTGTTTATTGTTTATTGATTTTGTAATTGTAAGGTTTGTTTTAACCATTTGTTAAGAGAAAATAAAAAAAAGTGTCGCTTAAAAATAGCGTGGGAGGGAAAACAGTGAGTGAAATCATAAAGATAATATGATGAAAAATGTCTAAACAACTGTATACTACATGGCTGTTATGGAGACGATTCTCAACCAGCCATTTCTTCTTTCCATGGATGTACAATGTACATACGAGTGCACAAAACTATCGCTAAAATAGTCGACTCATACAGCAACGCCAGCGGTCGAATTAAGGATCTTGGAAAATATTTGAGAGGCATAACACAGATTCAAAAGACGAAGTAGAGTCAAATTCGAAACACTGGACGATTTTGTGTCGGGTTGATTCGAGACTGGACTCTTTTTTCCCTTCTTTCCCACTGCCCGCATTTATCGATATTTTCCTGCCGCGGTTTTCTCAATTTCGCTATTTGCGTCATTGTTACTGTCATTGCAATTGTCAAAATAAATTATCGTTATGCATAAAATGAGCACAGACATGGAAAACTCCTACCACGGTTCTTTCCGTCAGCTGTAGTGGGTGGTACAGCGTTAATCAGATGACCCGTAAATGACCTGGATCGTGCTCAACAAGATGGTCGTAATGACTGTTCAGTTAACGCATAGCTCGCCAAATGACCCGATACAGAAGCCATTTGCGCAGAAACATTATGCCACTTCGCTTTATACTTACGATAAGAGTTTGTAATCTGAGGTCGACTATATAGGATGACTAGAAATCTTGTTTCTGAAGATGATTTTCATGTCAGAACTTTTTTTTTCTTTTAAAGTACCGGTATTAAGCTGTCCAGGTTGTCTCTTTTTGAGTAGACCTATCACATTATGTCCGAGCTTTTTTACTTAATTTTAGAGAAAACATTGCGATGCTATAAAATATCGATTTAAAGATTTACTCGGAATATACGTTTTCAGCATCATTGGTACCCAGTGCCTCTGCTCTTTCATTTTTCTCTCATCCTTGGAAAGTATCTAAAATCCCTTATCGTAAGATATCCAAGATTCGGAAAGAGGTGGGCCTATGTACAGCAGAGAAGTCGGCTGATCATATATAATAGTACACGGCTTGTATACAGCATACATTTTAATTCAAGTGATTGCTTAAATGAAGTATTCCCCGGAAAAAGGATGTAACATCAAATTAATAAAATATGTTACTTAAGTGGAAATAGTAATATACGTTACAAGAGCGGTATGTTGACGTTTTCATGTTCGAGGAAAAGATTGAAAAAGCGAAACGTAGTTGAGCTTTTTTAATTTCCGAGAACATGAAAATAAACATACCGCTCGTGTATCGTACATTATTTTGTGCGAAGATCGTTTATTACATACCTTAAAGACGAATTTCTAGTTAGTTGCAATGAAATCTCCATCTTGGTTTCTGTTTAATGACGGCAACTTCGGAAAACCAAAAATCTTTCTTCAACATTGTTGCTATAAAATGTTTTCTGTGTTTACTATACTCCAGCAGGCCGTGATATACGTCTGTCTTTTTTTTCCCTCACTCTATAAATGCGAACTTAATACAAACGATAAGGTTATGTAATGATTTATTTTTCATTTTTATATTTTAACAATATTATTTATATAACATATTGCAGTAATAACATCGGCATCTGGAATCTTGTTGGTTTTTTCACGGCTTCCTTAATGTTACTTGTATCAGGAATTCAATAAGTTTCGTGGAGTAGTAGACTTTACTTAATTTTTGCAAATATTTAAAAACAACAATTAACATTGCAATTTAGGTGAAATTGCAGTGGTAAGTTTCCAATTTATAATTATTACTATGTTAAACGTCTCTAAAAATAATATGTTAAAAGCCTAAAGCAGTAAAATGAATGTCGCGCTTAAGCGGTAAGAAGAGGGAAATTGTTATGTGTGTTACGTTGGGAATACTGAATGTGGTATTTCACACTTACCGCGTATTGGTTCTGTGCGGAAAACAAGCAAATACGCACGATCTCGCACAAAAGTAATTTTGAACCATTCATTTATGACAGTAAATTATTGCATTCAATGACTGCATAAACTTGAATGCTTGATTAGTCAAATGGTTCTGCTAATAAGTATAATAATAATAATAATAATAATAATAATAATAATAATAATAATCCATGGCGCTACAGCCCGTGGAGGGCCTAGACCGACCAGCCGGCTGCTGGCCTCACGCCCACATGCCAAAAGCAGAGATGGACGATCATCCAACCAGAATGGAGGTATCGTGTGGTTAGCATGATAATTCCCCCAGCCGTTATAGCTGGCATTCGCAACCAGATTTCGCTACCTATCGTAGCTCCCCAAGTGCATCACGATGCTGGGTGGTCACCGGTCAGTATAGGCCTAACAAAACCATTCATTCATAGTGTTCTGCCCAAATGCAAGTCTTTCACTGCAAACTCAGCTTTCTCCAATCTTTCCTATTTTCTGCCCTCTTCTTAGTCTCCGCATCTGATCCATATACTGTGTCTTAATGTCGTCTGTCATCTGATAGTTTCTTCTGCACCGAACTCTTCTCCCCTTCACCATCCCTTCCCGTGTACACTTCAGTAGGCAGTTTCTTGTCAGCCAGTTACCCAACCAATTCCTTTTGTTATTTCTGATCAGTTTCAGCATCATTCTTTCTTCACCCACTCTTTCCAACACAGCTTCATTTCTTATTCTGTCTGTCCATTTCACAAGCTCCATTCTTCTCCATATCCACAAATGCTTCTAGTAGCTTCTCTTCACTTCGTCGTTGATATTTATTATCAGAATTTTTTGAAAGTAAAAGTATAATCAGAAGTTAACTGAATGTCTCATTAAAAGTGCACAAAAGCGTTCCATAGCCAGTTTATTTTTAAATTATTAGAGCATATTTAAAGTTTTTAATGCATAGTTTAGCAGTGCTTTTTTTCTGGCAGAACGCCCGGCGTTCCGGCACCTTTATTGTTGTATTTTTTTATCATGGAACCGAGAAATGTGTCAATAATTATGTTTTAACATTACTTTTCTTTAACTCCGCCTAGGCCTTAAAAGTCTTAAAGTTTGATGAACATGAGGTTGAAACGACAAAATTCCTGTGCACTGGACAGTAATCATCTCCCCTTCCACTATGATATTTTCTACACAGAGGCCCACCATTTTCTCCTCCAGAAGAAAAGCACTGGTTTAATGTATATTTTTGCAATTTTTAGTGCATATTAATCCTCGGTCTTTAATCGTAAGGACTGCTGACACCGAGTAGTGGGAATTAAATATTTTTCTAAGATCTTGTATAGCGATATCCAAAGAAATTTCAAGATATCGGGAGTAGGCCTACTTCAGTAACTATATATAATTACTATATTATTATTATTATTATTATTATTATTATTATTATTATTATTATTGTTATTATTTTAATTATCTCACTGTACTAGTTTTAATAATTATTTGTGCTATTTTGCTTTGTTGCATTTTGTCAATGATTGATGTGGACTATTATATTGTTTGTATTTCATCTCATTGCCATTTTCTATAATTCATTCTCATCATCATTTGTTGTTTTGTTCTGTTCTGTATCGTGCTAAACTGTATTTGGCCTTGTGCTGTTGTTTTGCACGTTAATATTCTAAATAAATAAATAAATAAATAAATAAATAAATAAATAAATAAATAAATAAATAAATAAATAAATAAATAAATAAATAAATAAATAAATAAATAAATAAATAAATAAATAAATAAATAAATAAATAAATAAATAAATAAATAAATAAATAAATAAATAAATAAATAAATAAATAAATAAATAAATAAATAAATAAATAAATAAATAAATAAATAAATAAATAAATAAATAAATAAATAAATAAATAAATAAATAAATAAATAAATAAATAAATAAGTACGTAAGTAAGTAAGTAAGTAAATAAATAAATTATTATTATTATTATTATTATTATTATTATTATTATTATTATTATTATAGTGAACACTTACAGCTGAAGAAGAAATAATTTGTTCCAGATTAAGCCTACTCTATTCAATCAGTTATATGCCTATTGTTTCCAAAATTTTCCCTCTCTGTAGTCTAAATGTCTCGTATGTGGATTTCCCAGTGCCCTTCTTCTCGGCGGTTTTTATTCTATGACGTTCCTGATTTTCCTTTCTTGTGGACCTCTGTTCACATGACCTATCCATTTATATTGTCTTGCTTTTATTTCTGCTATTGTGTCTGGATCCTTAGGTATATAAATGGTATATTTCTTTATTTTTTCTGATTTTCATCTTTCGGTTAGTACTATCTTCAAGTGGTCCTAATATTTTCCGTAACAACTTCCTTTAAAATATTTTCAACTTAGATTCTTCACGTTCTCTTAAAGTCCAAGTTCTAGATGCATAGGTAAAGATAGGAAGTTATTTACTGTGCTCTTGTATAGGCTATGTGCCCCGCGCCGTGGCGTCACGGTCTGAGGCATCCTGCCTAGGACTCGCGTTACGGAATGCGCGCTGTTTCGAATCCTCATGGGAGAAGAAATTTTATCATGAAATTTCGGCCAGTGTATGGGGCCAGTGCCTACCCAGCATCGTGATGCATTTGGGGAGCTACGATAGGTAGCGAAAATCCGGTTTCGCAAACCAGCTATAACGGCTGGGGGGATCATCCATTCTGGTTGGATGATCGTCCATCTCTACTTCGGCATGTGGACGTGAGGCCAGCAGCCGACTGGACGGTCAGTCTTGGCCCTTCATGGGCTGTAGCGCTATGGATTTACTTACAGGCTATATGTAATTTGGATTTCTTTGAAACTACGTATCTTCCTCTACAGTATGCTGAATAAAGAATAATAAGCCCTGTTTGCAAATTGAAATCTCTTGTTAATTTCATGAATTATATTATTATTTGTTGTTTTTAATGTTCCAAAATATAATCGAAGTGTGTGATCCCAAAACTCTCTCAATCCATTTGGCCATTTTTGTTATTTATACATATAAATAAAATTATATTTTTTGAGACGTCTATCACCGAGCGGGCTAGCGGCGTGGTAGAGGGCTGGCCTTGCATTCGGGAGGTCCGGGGTTCGATGCCAGGGGCCGGCAATCCTAACTGAGGTTTTTCATGGTTTCCTCAGTTATTTCCAGGCAAATGCCGGGATCGTACCTCTTGAAAGTCCGGCCATGGACGGCGGTCCTTCCCTTAATCTTTTCCTATGTGTGAGTGAATGCTGTGTAATGTCTTAAATGTTTGTGTTGTATCGGAGGTGGCCCTGGCACTGAGCTGATCCCTCATCCGGGGAGGCCCTCCATGACCTTGTGTGGTCAAAAAGTATGTATGTGATCCATAGCTTAATTCCTCTCCCGACAGGTCGCGGCCCTGTAAGGCCCGTATGGCGTGGGTCGTGTAAATAAACCTAAAAGGGAGAGGATAAACTAAGGAGAAGAAGAAGAAGAAGAGACGTCTATCATTATATTTTAAGTTTCTCTTCTTCCAAAACAACTCTAATTCTTGTCTAAAAGTTTGTGTTATTGTGCAAGTCTCTCTCAGTCCGTAGACCGTTGGATAAAAAAAAAACTAGCCCAGGCCTTTAATAAAAATGGACTTAACGCGTTTTGGAGTCACACTCTTCAATTAAAGGTGTTGACTTTTTGAAAATTTTATTGATTTGCTTGTAATTATTGGAAACCTGTAAAACCTTAGCGCAAAATTTTCCTCGTAGCCTATAAAAACAAAACTACAGCAATGGCAATGGCTTTTAAGTGTATAACATATACTGCATGGTCTTTCTGCGCCGTGAGGTAAAGATAAATTCATGACGAGAGATAAAATAACAGTAAAAGCAACAGCTTTTACTTGTGCCTCTATCGTAAACGAAATACATATAGCCTATTCAATGTATCTTAACACAGGCATAGCAGAGATATGTAAATGCAGCCTTAAAACCCGTTAAGTTCAAGTTCCTTCTGTGCGACAGAGACAGATGCAACATTCATTAATGCCTAAATAAAGTCAGGATTTAAATGTAATCACCAAACGCAATAATTTTTATGACGCAAACAAAACTGTGCTGAATCACTTCATGAAATCTTTTTTATCTTCCTGTTCTATGTAGGATTTACTGTGCACATTTGCAACGAAGCGTAGTTACAATTGTTTGCGTCGTTTGTTTGTTCATCTCCAAGAAAATAGTACTCGATTTGATGGCAAGCAAATTCTCTCAAGTTGCATTACCTATACCGCAGTTTCTTGACGCTTGTTACAAATACGGTATTATTTTTCAACGTCATTGATCGGCATGACAATTTCAAATTACCAACATATTTTTTTGTTTCATAATGAGTATTGACCTGTACTATAGGACTTGTTCGAAGCGGTGACCTTCTGCATTCAGAAATTCCGATATTTAAATCACGTTTAAAAATTTTTTCATAGGTTATGGTAACGCACATGTAGTATGACTACTGGGTGTTCATTTCAAAGTGTGTCATGACGTCACTGTTGTTGGGTGACCGATTTGAAGCGAGTTTCAGCTTATATGTTAGAGAAGTTGCCTATTATTTAAGGCGTTCTTCAATCTGAACTTGAGAACGTGTACGGTATAACTTGAACGTCATAGCAACAGATGGCGGTCTGTACGGTCTGTGTGCTACCATAACTTCTTTCGAACTGTGTTTTGCGCGGGCAAGTCGTACGCAGGGTATTTGTTATCATCGGTTGCGTACGGTAACATTCCACAACACAAATCAAATGCTTCGTGTCCATGTTGACCGTCGAAGTTAATGCCAACAAATACGTAAGTAATCGTCTTAACCCTCTCCCCATATCCCGACAGTACGTATTTCCAAACAGTTCACATTCCTGCCACTACCGGCGTTACCGTACGTATCGGTACGTACTCTTCAGAATGAACGCCGTACTTGCTAGGCAACTTCTCTGCCTCATAGATTGTACACCTCTGCGGAAGTGTAGGAAGATTGAATTCTCTAGGCTCATCGGCTAGCCACATGACGGCATACAGCGAGCCATGACACACTTTGAACTGAACACCCAGTAGTGTTGTTAACGACAGCATTCGAAACGCAGGCTTCTGCGTTGAAGTAATTCAACCAAACGCTGCATTGATAACGCTACTGTAATATAAAATGCTTTTGGACGATCATAATATATCACCAACATTATATTCCTGCAGAAAAGAGCCAACGGATGCGTTGTCAACGCTGCGTTTTTAACGTCCATGTAGTATCACCACAAATGTTGCAGCATTGAGTCCAATACCATTTCCCCAGTAAACTCAGTGGGTAATTTCTAGTATAAATGCAGTTGTAAGAGAGGATGTTCAAGATAGATCGAGGGGCGTCATTTCGGTTTTTGCTTGGGAAGGGCAAGATTTTTATTTAATCTGAAATTATTGAAATTAACTATTTTCTGTACTTAACTGAGGTAAACTTGATTATTAAAAAAGTGACTTAAATGGCACTGTTGCTTTGAGACGTGAAATTTATTTTTTGTGATATGCTATGCAGCTAGATTGTAAAAATTAATCTACAGTATGTATGATTTTCGATTTTCATTTTTCAAATTTTATTGCAGGCGGAGCCTAAATATTTCCTTTGTCACAGGTGTCACCCTGTTGAAAAATTTTAATTTTAGAAATGAATACAGAAACTCTACCTTAAAATCCACTCCTGAGTGTAATTTAACACGTTGTACCTGTGGCTTTCTATTTAAGGATTTGTCGTAATAGCACAGACATAACCTACTGTCTTCAAAATTTTTAAACGGGGTTGTCGAGTATAACAAGACACTTCGTAGCCGAGGAACAGCTGAGTACATACGCTAACATCTGTAAGCAGTAGGCCTAAAGTAATAATAGCACGAATTCCGAAAGACATGGGTTTTGTTGCACATGCAGTCAACTGCAAATAATAGTAAAAAAATTATCAATTCCCTTCTAGGACATATTTTATACGCTGAAAATATTAAAGCATAGTCTACAATAAATCAGAAACGAAACGATAACGAGAACGATAAAGGAAAAATTGTTAAACATGTATACAGTATTCACAATTAACGATAAGCTTGCCGGAGCCCGGGAACGAGAAAGTGAAAGTTGGCGAAGTTTTAACTTTGTCGTTCTCGTTTCCGATCACAACTTATTAGATTCACTTTGTTGTCATTACAGTATAAAGCTATTTGGACGTCGTATATTTTGTAGCAAGGAAGCCATGACATAATTTCTTCTTCGGTCATCGTTTCTAACTCAGAATCTCAGTAAAATCACTTTCAAAGTATGCTACGTGTTGCCTATTGTGTATGTGACTAGATTACTACGTGAATTGAATTCTTAAATATTCCGTGTCATAAATTTTGAGGTTAGTTAATCTGTGTTCATGTTGGCTGGCTTGTACTCATGAGAGAACGCCATTGATCAATTATACACAAATAACATCACAATGCGTAATATCGACTTCACATATCGTTATTGACATACATAGCGACATACACAGTCGTTTCCGTTCTCGGTTTATTGTGAATGGAACATCATCACGTTCACGCCCTCCACTTCTCGTTCTCGTTTTGGTTCTCGTTCCCGGTTTAATATGGACCAGTCTTAACATTTAATTATGCCATGGATTTTAAGGTACCAACATTTCTGGTGCATTTCTAATGGGACAAGGCATTGCCGGATGATAAGTCATCGCCAGAAATAATTTTCTGAGTTAGCGAGAACAAATCTCATTTTTTGTTTAGTAATACTACTAAATTATTAGTTTTTGTTTTAATCTTAAACTAAGGATGGGTGCAATTGACCCCTAACTGACGCCTCTGAGATGGTATTTCTTTTTTCTTCGTACAAACGACCTGATCACTTAAATCTGTAACTAGAGAGGTTAAGCAGAGGGTATAAGGAGTGTGAAGTACACAGTCCTTACTGACACATTGGTATCTAGTTAACTGTTCAGTTATGGGTGAAGGAAGCACATGAGCGTTATCCCCTGGCGGTACTGCGTCGTAGCACATGTATGGCCTTCGCCGTGTCAACAGGCACCGAGCGTGCTCCACGATATGAGCGTAGCGATAGGGAGATAATGAGGAAATGTTTTAAATAATAATAATAATAATAATAATAATAATAATAATAATAATAATAATAATAATAATAATACGAAGGAGGGTAAAAGACGACGAGAGATTTATTCATTTAAATTATTTATTGTTACTATTATTATTATTATTATTATTATTATTATTATTATTATTATTACAAAATAGTATGGTTTATTTTTATAGGACTATTTAACGACACTATATCAACTTTACCTAGAGGAAAATAAAATATTGTACGTAGTATTTGTGGAGCTGGAAAAGGCTTTTGACGGAGTGTAGTGGAAGAAACTTAAGGCTGATTCACAATAAACCGGGAACGAGAACCAGAATGAAAACGAGAAGCAGAGGACGTGAATATGAAAATTTTTGATTCACAATAAACCGAGAACGTAGACGACTATGCATATCGATATGAATGTCAATGACGATATGTAAAGTCGATATTACGCATTCTGATGTTATTTGTGTATAATTGACCAATGGCGTTCTCTCATGAGTACAAGGTAGCCAACATAAACACAGGTTAACCAACTTCGAAATTTCAACTGAAACATTTCATTAGATACGGTACTATAAATATGTCCATGCATCTTTATTATCACAACCTATTTTAAGTCTACCATAACGTAAAATAATTAGAGAAGAAACATTTGTAATAGAACAAAAATGAACATAACAGTAGTTATTGAATTGAAGCATGAATATGTAGTGTGTAATACAACAAATACAGTAATAAAATATGATTCACTTCCGATCGGTGTTCAAAGATGTAGCTATTGAAAGCCAAGTATTCTCCTTCATTTTCTCATCTTTATACGTGAAGATTTTCCTCAACACTCAATATTAGAATCTCATCAAATAAAACTTGTTCCATGATGCACAGCACAGAACAAAATAATGCATAGGTTATGTCACGGTCTTCTTGCTACGAAATATACGACGACAAAATAGCTTTTAGATGGCAATAGAATGAGTCTAGTGGGCTGTGATCGGTAACGTGAACGCCAAAGTTGAACCTTGGCCAACTCTCCGTTCCCGATCCCGGGCTCCGGCAAGCTTTTTGTTAATTGTGAATGCTCACATTTAAATGTACACATTTAAACAATTTTACCGTTTTCGTTTTCGTTCCGATTCTCGTTTCCGGTTTATTGTGAACCAGCCTTTACGGTGATCCTAAAGAAAATTTATATGGACTGGAAAGAGAGGAAGTTATTAACCGAGATTTTCCTACCGTACTTTTAAAAGGGCAGTTTCATTTTATGGAAAAAATTACTTAGATTTTAAAAATAGGTACTTCTATTTCTTCAGTATTCTTGTACAGATACGAAATTAAAATTTAGATCGAGTCTTGATGGGCGTCCACCTGTATGTAGCAACATTTTGGATTCTATCAGTGAACTGTATACGTTATTGAGAGTTTTATGTCGATGTCGGTGTTTTAGCTAGGCACATATTTATTGCTAACAATACATGGCCACCGTTTAAAGTTTCTTTATGGAATTGTTCATTCCATTTACTCTTTGGATCAAGTATTACATTCAGATAGTTTATTTCACTTATACAGGTTACAAAGCTGTAGGCCTTCTACCTAAGAACCATTTTTCTTCTTTCTTAAATTTTACACCTTTTTTTAAAGACAATGATCTCTGTTTTCTTCACATTTACTCTTAATTTCCATTCATTACAATATTCTTCTATAGCATTTAGTGATTTCTATAATCCCATTACTGTTATCGCACTACATATCAATATTAAATTTAATTTAATTTTTATGCATTTTAAATAATATGATTTTATATTGAAGCCGCATTTAATTGGCCTCGTTGTTGAGCAATCAAGCACAGTTTAATAAGCAGTTGCGTCACTCTATTTCTTGAGTTAAGATCTTGATGAATGTATCACATGGTGGGTGATGAAACAAGATCGCTTGTGGTGCAATGAATCACATGCAATTAGTAGGTGTAGCGTCCTCAAAACCCGGGTTCATTTGATAAGATAGGGCGAGAGGCATCTCGACAATCATTTGTGGTGAATGGGATAGATGCTTGTCGTAGTTTCCGTTGCTTTCACATCCGGTTCTTTCGGAAAATTACCAGGCGGCTATGGCTGGTTATCGGTTTGTCCCATCTTTTGTTTGGATACGACTGTTTCCAGTAATCTTCCTATTGTCCTGTGTAGTAATTTTCCTATAGTCCAGTCTAAAACTGTTGTCAAAATTCAGCATTTCTCATTTCGACTGAAATTTGCAATTGGACAATTCCATGCTACTCGCCGCAGTTGGAAACACATGCAGTTCGAACTCTAAAAGGAAACCGAATTATATATATATATATATATATATATATATATATATATATATATATATATATAAGTGAAATAACCTTGCAGATTGTAAGGGATGATAGGGTACACTGAAATTAATAGAAAACCTTTATTACGTTTTGTGATTAAATACACGGTTAATTAGAAAATTAAGTTTGATGTATCAGCAGTCCGACAACATCGCTGCGAACACAAGCTTCTCCAGGTTGCCAGGCGACGATAGAAACAAAAATGCGAATACAAAATATGAATGAAATGTATAAACAATTGAACACTTTAAAATTTAATATTCAAAAGATTAGGGATGCCATTTGAAATTTCGAAGTGGGGGTGACTGGTAGTGGAGGGTTGAAACCTTATATGCAATTAAAACTGGTTTTAAATTTCTCCCTCAGTATTTAAATTAACGTGTTTTTCGTTTAATTAAATTCAATTTAAATTATATAGTTAGACTGGGAAGTTTTGAAATGAAAGCCCTGTATATGTACATGTATATTGGCACACAAAATTGTAATTAATTAAAACTGACTATACAATTAACAAGAAATTAAATTTAGGTTAACTATTTATTGGATAGTCTCGCGCCGTAGCGTCGTGGTCTAAAACATTATGTCAGGACTCGCATTGTGGAATATGCTATGGTTTGAGTTCCCATAAGGAAGAATTGTCTCATGAAATTTTGATCAGTCTCTTCAACCCCTTTCTTCCCCGCCGAACACCGCGCAGCGTTGATGCTGTGATGGATGAATATTAAGCGTCCCCGTTTAGAGTTTGGATTCGCTCCCGGTGCCCATCCCTGATCTAAACAAATGTAACTTTTCGTTCTAAAAAGGAATTTTAAAATTTTACTCTTGTTCGGTTCAAATTTCTGCATATTTAAAGGACGAGAGTAAAATTCTTTCAGTAATTTATTATCGTAATACACTGCTCTCTTAAATTGACTGAGAATATTTGGAATTAAATCAATAGCTTTTCCAAAACACACTATGAAATGTTTCATATAAAACAATTTTTATTTCGAAAAGGAAGCAAAAACGAGCAAAATTGCGTTAAACCTTTTTGTTTGAAATAGCTCAAAGAATAGTCCCCTGAAATTAATGATTTTTTTTACAGTTCACCCTATATATCTGTGCTGTGTCTCCTATTAAACTGCAGTATTTGAAAGCATCAGCTGCACATAATCTTAATGTTATAAATAGTCGGGTCATAGGAGAAACAGGATTATTTTTATTTTTGGAATATATAGTAATATTGCTTGTAATGCCCCATATCTTGCATAAAAAATACATCATAGTTTCTGATAAACGAAATCTTTGCTTAAATGTTCTGTCACATTTCCTCAGTATTGCTACTCCTATCTATACCAACACAACTCCACTCTAACCATCATCCAGAACCAAGTAATCCAATTAATCCAAGTACTATAAATAATTCGTCTTCGAAACCATCAGCTGTGAATCTAGCTGGCATCTTATTTTACTACTAATGATTGGTTATCTTCCTTAACATCTCGAATGTGGTCGATTAGAGATTACCGTGGTTAACCTCCTGTTTAACCAAAGACGATGCTCTGTAAATATTCTTAAATGGCAATTTGACAGGAAATTAAACTAACTGACGTTGGTGCATGTGGCTATTTGTGCAACATTTTCAGTTTTGTAGTAGTACAACGATCTCTTGTAAGGTCAGTCTCACTCATCCCTGTCTCTCATGTCTTTGATATCATCCACCAGTTTCCCGCAATGTGTTTGAACAACATTTCATCATAGGATGGACGTATAAACGATGTCATACGGTTTGCGCAGAAATGGTATGCTAGTGTCATAGGGTTACAAGTGCAATCTTCTGGAATGGACAGCGTTGTAATAATACAAGTTGGGTATGAATACACGTTGGGGACCCTATTGTTATTAGAAATGGCTCAGGTGCATGGAAACCGTATTCACATCCCGGCAAATTTGCGATGACGGGAGTGCAGCTGTAATTTTCTAGAGATACCTTTGCTTTTCCTAGCTGTCAATTCACGACTTACTCATAATTTGCTATTATTCACACTATTGATACCGAAAACAGAGATGTATTAGGCCTACTGCTGCTCAACTTATCTATGGATTTCAGTTCCCTACAATTCCTAGAATAAAATGTAGGCCTTGGGATTTATCTCTCACTTTTATATTTGCATTTTTTATCATACCATATTCGAAATTGCGCTTCCTGCCTTGCATCGAATATCTATTCTAATCGTGGTATATCTTACTCGTTTCGTATTCCGAATATCCGGAATGTAAGATAATCACAGTGCGGAAATAACCTTATGTTGTTTATGGTTATTAGAGGAGAAAAATTCGCTCCGCCGGCTACGTCCAAGCGCTCTAACCACTGAACTCCGCCGAAGTTCAGTCCACAACACCGGATCGAACCCCTCTCCCCTAGTGTTTTTCCCTTTGTGGCCTGACTCCAAGTTCGACATATATGTTGACATATATTAAGTCAACTGCCATTATACAAGGAGCGCACTCAATTGAGTGACTTGTTGAGCGAAGAATCTACGTAAAGATTAATTTTTGGTCCTACTGAATATATCTGTTATAGTAACAATGGTTATTAGAGGAGAAAAATTCCTTCAGGATCGAACCCGGGTCTTTGGTTCTACGTACCAAGCGCTCTAACCACTGAGCTACGCCGAAGTTCAATCCATAGCACCGGTTCGAATAACAATATTACTCTAATCAGACTTCAGATGCATACAAACAATTGTTCTTCCTCTGACACATATTTTCGAGTGAAATGTACTGCCTGATAACACAGGCCTGCAAAATTAAGGGCCATTAAAACCGTTCTAACAATTTATGCTACATTTATGGTTTCTTGGGGTGCTGAATTCAAAACTGAGCTCAGATTTTCTCTATCACGTACCATTTTTCCGCAACATGCATTGGCACTTTTAGCAATGTGAATGTAGCGTTATTGAATTTAATATAGGCTATATATTATTATAATGTACCGAAGTACATATGATATTTCCATGCAGATATTCTGCGTCATCATACGATGAAAGAGTAATGGAACGGAGAAAAATTCTCTCCGGCGCCGGGATTTGAACCCGGGTTTTCAGCTCTACGTGCTGACGCTTTATCCACTAAGCCACACCGGATTCTACCCCGGCGTCGGAAGAATCGTCTCAGTTTTAAGTTCCAACTCTTGGGTTGCCTCTGGTGGCCGCCCTCTGCACTACGTCATAGATATCTATGAACCTAAGACCGAAGTCCACACATGTGCTGAGGTGCACTCGTTATGAGTGACTAGTTGGCCGGGATCCGACGGAATAAACGCCGTCTTAAATCACGAAGTGATTTACGCATATCATATATATTATTATAATGTACCGAAGTACATATGATATTTCCATGCAGATATTCTGCGTCATCATACGATGAAAGAGTAATGGAACGGAGAAAAATTCTCTCCGGCGCCGGGATTAGTGAAACATGGCCTGTGCCAAATATTAAAGATATATTTTACAAAAACTATTAAATTGTCATAATTAACGACTCACATTTAGGTATTTCAAATACCTCCTTTTCTCTTCATGGTGAAGTTGCGTTTGTTGGTTTTCCTCTTGTGTGGGGTTCAAGAGATGTTTTTTATGGTCAATGTTATCGTCCCCAGTGACTGCTTCTTGCTCTGCTGTCCCATTCACAGAGGAAATATGGAAACGAAGTACAGTATACCCAGCCTGCTGACCAAGAAGCATGCACAACTCAGGTCTCTATTGATCATCTTTGTAAGAACCAGTTCAAGATTCTCATGAGTTTCTTTAACGTGCACCGAATAATGAACAGATAAATAAGCATACTTGTTGCCATTGTGCAAAAGCTCTGATCACTGCCTTCAGTCGTCTTTTGGCGGAATCGATAAAAGTCTCCATTCATCCACTTCGTACTAAACATTAAACTTTTGTACCAAACTAGGAATATCACTGTAGTATACTAAGGCATCCTCTTGTGAAAAATAGGGAGTAAATTCCTGTTCTCTACTCCTGTACCAATGAAGAGATATTCCTGTTGTCAGCAAATTAATTTCTTTTAATCTGGCAAGTAAGAGCTCAGCTTTTTCCTTGGGTAATTCTAAACCTCTTATTAAATCGTTCAGTTCAAACTGGTAAACTCTTCAGGACTTTCATTTTCTACATCACACAGGCTTCTAGATTATGTTTCTGATGCTCATCAACAGCTTAGTACAAAACTTTACATTAGAACATTGGGTTATGGATGCAGCAAAATCACCAGTGTGTTAGGCTAATACCACAGTCACGAAGCTTGAGTTGTGAGGGTGCTAGGAACAATAGACTGTACCGATACTATTTCGCATTTTCTGTAATGAGGCGATATTAGCGATCCTAGTGGCTAGCAACTATCTATGGATGCATATTTACTACGTATTGAGCTTCGTGACTGTGTATACTAGACTGTGCTAATACTATGAAACATGAGATACAGTTTTGTGTAAAAAAAAAGTGCGTGATGTGCCATTTTGATGACATTTCGGCTTGAAGACAGAAAAAATATATAAAGGAAAGCTAACATTAAAAAATTTTTTTTTTCATCGCAGAACTGTGTAATAGATGTACCTACTTATCACCCAGGACCTTGCGATTGCACTATTAATGAGTAAACCTGTTCTTTACTGTTAAACCTGTCAGATAGTCCACGTCGCGAAAAAAATTCACATGATAACACTACTCGACTAGTCAGTCAAGTCCGGGCTTATTGCGACTAAGTGTACACTGTATAAATATACACAATTTACATAGATAATTACTAAATTTGCGTAGCCCCAGGAAAAGTAATAAATGAGGCCCTTGAGGAGAAAAAAATAAAGGATTTACAGAAATAAGTGTAGAACTTTTTTTGTAAATAGAGATGAATAAAAGGAACTTTTTTTAATGGCGAGTATGTATCATACTTGACAGTTCGCCATTCCCTCATATGAAGCCAGTTGTGTAGACCAATTTACCGACAGAGCCTTTGCCCAGGGTGCGCCATAGGAGGCTGGTCTACGCTACACCCACGATGAGATGAGATGATGATGAAGATTTATTGGGATGCCACTGGGGAACCGGAGCTCCTGGAACCTTTACAGCAGAGTCCGTATAGGCCAGTTTCTATCTGATGTTTTTCCAATTCACTGCGGGATAAAGTAAGGAAATGCACTATCACCTTTACTTTTTAACTCTGCTGTAGAATATGCCATTAGGAAAGTCCACGATAACAGAGAGGGTTTGGAATTGAATGGGTTACGTCAGCTGCTTGTCTATGAGGATGACGTGAATATGTTAGGAGAAAATCCACAAACGATTAGTGAAAACACAGAAATTTTACTTGAAGCAAGTAAGGCGGTAGGTTTGGAAGTAAATCCCGAAAAGACAAAGTATATGATTATGTCTCGTGACCAGAATATTGTACGAAATGGAAATATAAAAATTGGAAATTTATCCTTTGAAGAGGTGGGAAAATTGAAATGTCTTGGAGCAACAGCAACAAATATAAATGATATTCGGGCGGAAATTAAACGCAGAATAAATATGGGAAATGCCTGTTATTATTCGGTTGAGAAGTTTTTATCATCCAGTCTGCTGTCCAAAAATCTGAAAGTTAGAATTTATAAAACAGTTATATTACCGGTTCTTCTGTATGGTTGTGAAACTTGGACTCTCACTCTGAGAGAGGAACATAGGTTCAGGGTGTTTGAGAGTAAGGTGCTTAGGAAAATATTTGGGGCTAAGCGGGATGAAGTTACAGGAGAATGGAGAAAGTTACACAACACAGAACTGCACGCATTGTATTCTTCACCTGACATAATTAGGAACATTAAATCCAGACGTTTGAGATGGGCAGGGCATGTAGCACGTATGGGCGAATCCAGAAATGCATATAGAGTGTTAGTTGGGAGACCGGAGGTAAAAAGACCTTTAGGGAGGCCGAGACGTAGATGGGAGGATAATATTAAAATGGATTTGAGGGAGGTGGGATATGATGGTAGAGACTGGATTAATCTTGCTCAGGATAGCGAATTTTCAAATAGACAGGACGCCACATAGCTGAAGATTGAGGGACTCATTTTCTGTCTGCAAATCGCATTACGAAAGTTGGAGGAGCCTTGTTGAACAAGACTCCACTGTCAAGTTCAATACCACTTGATCCTGCGCTCCAGCAATGGCTTGAGTGCGTCACGGAGTTACATAAATTGAATGAAAGCCTATATTGGCGACGCAGCTGGACTTCATTCACATCGGGCTCTATTGCGCAGTACGTAGCCCTTCACATCATCTAATTTGACAGGGTCGATTTCTGAACTTACTGCGTTCTAGATCTCCCCTTGAGACCGGCATGTAGCCTTCACGTCTGCTCTCTTAGAGTATGTGCAAAAGGAAATATTTGAGGCATCATACATTAAGGACAGGAAATAACTAACATATCAATTACAAGTATACAGTGTGGAACGTGTTCAATGACAGTATTGATATTAATTTATTATATTATAGTTCGCAGACAAAGTACATACAAGTAATCATTTAAACCCTTACATTACTTACCTACTTACTGGCTATTAAGGAACCCGGAGGTTCATTGCCGCCCTCACATAAGCCCGCCATTAGTCCCTATCCTGAGCAAGATTAATCCATTCTCTGTCATCATATCCCACCTCCCTCAAATCCATTTTAATATTATCTTCCCACCTACATCTCGGCCTCCCCAAAGGTCTTTTTTCCTCCGGTCTTCCAACTAACACTCTATATGCATTTCTGGAGTCGCCCATACGTGCTGCATGCCCTGCCCATCTCAAACGTCTGGATTTAATGTTCCTAATTATGTCAGATAAAGAATACAATGCGTGCAGTTCTGTGTTGTGTAACTTTCTAACCCTTACATTACACACTTTATAATTTTACACACACACACACATATATATATATATATATATATATATATACTATTATTTAAATACAATTTCTACAATTTAAATATTTAATATAAAAAAGTTTTGTTTTATTTTGCACTTGCGTTTAGTTTTGTGCAAGACTCAACTCATTTTAGTATATTGTTACTTGCTACTTTCTTCTATGCATAATTTTACATCTATAACACAAAAAACAAGCGTTAAACATATTTGTTTAATAACCATTATTCTTATTATTTTTTACTTATTTATTTATTTATGTATTTATTTACTTTTTTCATTCAATTCTAGCTATTTCATTTATTCTTTCCATTCTAATTCTTTTAGTAAAAAAAAGATATAAACCTTATTGCGTTTGTAACTTTGTGTTATTATTCATAAGTTTTCTTATAGCTATTTCTTTACTTATTTGTAGGAACTTTTCTTTTATAAATTTCATCCGTATATCTTTTATATTTTGGCATTCAAGAACAATGTGAATGTAATCTTCTCTCCTTCCACATAATGGGCACGTGCCTTGAGGTATATTGCCTCTATTACTTCTTAATTTACAGATTCCTAGTCTGAACCATGCCAGTCCAAATCTCTCTTTCATATTCATATTATCTATATATCAATGCCAGTAACGGTATCCTTAAGATAAAAGGAACATAATTTTCCTTTAGCGTTTTGTGTTATTTATTTTTATTTAGTGGATAATCGACTTTGTTCCTATAAATATAGTAGACTCTTGCTAATCCGACCATTCTTTGCACAGAGGGGTGCCGGATTAGCGAGAGTGCCGGATTAGTGAGAATGCTTAAAATGCCATTCAATTTAATGTTATAAGCTGCACTTCTAAATCGAAACTAGAACGTTTCAAACGTGGCTGGCATATAAGCGCATATAAGTAATACAGTATAACACATGGCACCGGTGCAAATTTCCCAGAAAACTATTACAATGGAAGTGATAAGAAGTATACAAGGAGGAGGTCGGATAATTGAAGGCCTGATTAGCGAGAGTCTAATACTCTAATGAAATTGTACCGTCGTAGTAAATCCAGTAGCACTTACCAACGCATGGAAACTTCTCTTTTCCGCAGAAGTAAGAATAGTTATTTATGTAATAAGGGAGATAAGTAGTTCTTTCTAGTCGAGAACGAGTTTGCGCCCGAGCGATACCGAGGACTACAATTAAGTAGTCCGAGACTAGCAAATTCTGCTTAACTCACGAATGGCATGTCGTAGTTGATTTTATGAAACTTTCTATGTGGCAGTACAGAGCATAATTTTTCCAGGAGGAAGAAGAAAGTAATTAAATATTAATAGGCCTACAGAAAAATATTAGACAATTCGGTAGAAAACCTTGGTGAATATGATAACACCATCGAGGATCAGTGTATGCTTATTAATGTTTAATTAATTTTTCCTTCCTCCTGAAAAATTTTGCTCTTTACTGTCACATAGAAAGGTTCATAAAATCAACGACGATATAATGTTTTTCAGCTCCCACATTGTTTTTACATAGGTAATAGTAGTGATTTATAGTATAAGCGAGTAAAATCTGTTTACTCTCGTGTGCTGTGCGTTATTTTATCCATTACTAGTATCCGAATTTCATTATGATATCTAAATTTAATTTTAAATTACAGCCTTTTTGTAATGTTTGTTGTGGTATTTGTGAATGAATGTATGGATTTTGTTGTTGCTAATGTGTTGGTTGTCATGGAGAGAGTGGTTTAAACATTTTTATGCGAGATCGTGCGTATTTGCTTGTTTTCCGCACAGAACCAATACGCGGTAAGTGTGAAATACCACATTCAGTATTCCCAACGTAACACACATAACAATTTTCCTCTTCTTACCGCTTAAGCGCGACATTCATTTTACTGCTTTAGGCTTTTAACATATTATTTTTAGAGACGTTTAACATAGTAATAATTAAAAATTGGAAACTTACCACTGCAATTTCACCTAAATTGCAATGTTAATTATTGTTTTTAAATATTTGCAAAAATTAAATAAAGTCTACTACTCCACGAAACTTATTGCATTCCTGATACAAGTAACATTAAGGAAGCCGTGAAAAAATCAACAAGATTCCAGATGCCGACGTTATTTACTGCAATATGTTATATAACTAATATTGTTAAAATATTAAAATGAAAAATAAATCATTACATAAACTTACCGTTTGTTTTAAGTTCGCATTTATAGACTGGGAGGAAAAAAAAGACAGACGTATATCACGGCCTGCTGGAGTATACTAAACACACAAAGCATTTTATAGCAACATTGTTGAAGAAAGATATTTTGGTTTTCCGAAGTTGCCGTCATTAAACAGAAACCAACATGGAAATTTCATTGCAACTAATTAGAAATTCGTCTTTCAAGTATGTAATAAACGATCTTCGCACAAAATAATGTACGATACACGAGCGGTATGTTTGTTTTCATGTTCTCGGAAATTAAAAAAGCTCAACTACGTTTCGCTTTTTCAATCTTTTCCTCGAACATGAAAACGTCAACATACCGCTCTTGTAACGTATATTACTATTAATTTACTGCTGTGGGTTTTAAAACTTTTAATTCGCTGCTGTGAATAAAACTATTGTTTAGGTTGCTAAGGACGGTGAAATAAAGACCAGATTTCTATACCAGTTATGGATCAAATATATTTCTTTACTTTACATGCTTTAATACCTGAAATGTTGGGAGGATCGTTTACTTTTCAGTATTATTTTATTTGTTCTATGCAACTGTTGAACGAAACATATTCTCACTTACTTCCCTAGAGAAGTAATGTGACTTACGTCCCGTCGTCAATAGCAAACAACATTATCGCGGTAAAATCCGTCACTTTTCTAAAGACAGGGTAATAACAACATACTTACGGCAATGGGAGTGGGAAAAAATGTAAATAAACACTGTCTACTGTACACTTCTCCCTGGAAACAGCTCTACAGCCCGCTGTACTCAGACCTTAGGGTGAAACACGAGTATACATTTCGGTAAAGGGTTACCAAATACTCATTACTTAAAGTGATTTATTAATAACTGAAGTATTAAAATAGTCTTAAACTTAAACGCGGTAGAAACATTATGCAAACTATTTGTTGGAACTGAAAACTCGGACTTCTATAAAACGTGTATTTCTGAAAGTGCTTAAGTGTTAATACAAAGTAAATCCAGCTACAGCCCATGAAGGGCCAAGACCGACCAGACGGCTGCTGGTCTTACGTCCACATGCCGAAGCAGAGGTGGACGATCATCCAACCAGAATGGAGGTATCGTGTGGTTAGCACGATGATCTCCCCAGCCGTTACAGCTAGTTTGCGAAACCGGATTTTCGCTACCTATCGTAGCTTAAGTGCATCAAGATGCTGGGTGGGCACCGGTCCCATACACTGGCCGAAATTTCGTGAGAAAATTTCTTCCCCCATTAGGACTCGAACCAGCGCAGGATGCCTTAGACCACGACGCTACGGCGCGGGACGCTTAAGTGATAATGGTATCCAAAATTATAATGACTATTATACTTTTACTACGTCACACTACTTTTGACCAATAAAACGGTACGAAAAGACTTCTTTCAACCAATCATGGCTGCTTATCGCACAATTTTATCGCGTCCCTAGCATTTGTTTAATTTTATCGCGTCCCTAGCATTTGTTTATTTTTATCACTACCCTAGCATTTGTTTCTTTGTTTGCCAACATTTCAAACTGCACTGGTCTGGACGTCAAAAAACAGAAAATTACAAACCACTCCAGTCGAGGCATTGCACTTTCAAATATGACTCGCATTGGCATTCAAGAACAAGAATTAATAAAGATCACTGGTCGTATATGAAGAGCACCATTCGGAAATCCTGATTAAGTTGAGGGATACACCATGTACATCAATGAGTTCACTTCTTTTACGCACACGTCCAATATAACATCAACTGAACCACCAACCACTAAAACATTCAAATTTGAAAATTGTACTTTCAATAATTGTTTCTTTTAAAATTATTCATGTTTATTTTTTATTTCATCATCGTTAATTAAAACGTTTCTTGTTTATTTCATCATCCCTAATTAAAACTTTTCTAACACTTGTTTATATTATTTAGGTTATGTTTGTTATAGCTTCTGCTATATGATATTATGGATAGTCACGTATCAGAGATTGTTTAATACTAAGATTTATTGAAAATCATCTGTCAAGTGACGTTGATTACTGGGATCCGGATGATTGAAGTGGAATACAAATGTTTTAATAAAAATGAAACTGAATCAACAAAGCCTTCTTGACTAGTAATCGTCCACAGAGTTCAAGGAAGATTCCATAGTTGGCACAACTGATAACAAGAAAACATAATCATAAAACACTACTGCCATCTAGCGTAATGTTGAGATGGTACAATAATACATTTGAAGACAGTTGTATTTTCGTAAGCCAATTAATATTTTATTGTATATTGTATATTATTTGTTACTTCTAATCTTTATATACTTTTTCTTCTAATCGTGTAATAGTTTATTAAATCCCACTCGAGTTTTGATTTTCTCTAGATAAATCAAAACCTCTAGTGAGATTACTGTTGAAAAATATCTGAGAAATCTAAACGCAAAGAAACGAAATAGGACAGCACCTTTCCATTCATAATATGCTAAGAATTCGTCCCTTAAAAGGAATGTTATTGAACACCTTCACTCTGTATACCGTGATTATTATAACTAATATAATAATTTCAATAGCACTTCCGCGGGACCTAGATGGGAGGATAATATTAAAATGGATTTGAGGGAGGTGGGATATGATGGTAGAGACTGGATTAATCTTGTTCAGGATAGGGGACGATGGCGAGCTTATGTGAGGGTGGCAATGAACCTCCGAGTTCTCTCAAAGCCATTTGTAAGTAAATATTAAGGGACACACACACACGTTGATTACAATAGGGTGATACGTCTCCACTCCCTGCTCGGTACTGAAACCGGTCCTGCTGAATTTATAGTCAGAAACGCCACTGCTTAAACCCCAGCCGACTACTTTTTTCGAATGCTAATTTTTTATGTTCCTTCCGATTTTTATCGCTGAGTGATTTAAACGGAATTGGTGTCAGGTGGAACCAACGTCGTCCTTAGCGTGGCCGGTTCGAACCGGATCGTGTTTATTTTTACCTGCTCCCAATAATCTACATTGCAGATGAATGGCCTCCCTAATTACCAATAAAGGTCGGCACGCCTCAAGGCTGCAGCTGCGGTACATTCACCGGCGCAATCACAGCATTCTTCGACTACTTTTCGACTTCATCATTGTCTGTGCAGTATTAATTTACGATCACGAGTCGCTACTTTTAAGCGCTGGAATACAAAATACTGCGCAACTCGCGTGCTGCAGCGTGTGGATGACAGAGCACTTCGGAAAGCAGCTACCGAACCAGCTATTCGCTGCTTTTTTCGTGCTGAGCGCAGTTTTAAAAGTAGCGGCTCCCCTCCCTCATTTGGCAGTTATTAGGTTACGTTCATTTCCGGCTTTCTCCTTCGATATTCTCTAATGTTCCTTCTGCGGAAGGAACTCGGAATGAGACAAGTGGCCAACAGCCTTGGAGCTCACATATTCAGTTTTTGTCAGCTCCAAATTTCTTTGCGAGGATGCGTTTTTGCTTACCTTTGAGATGTTTCTCCTCCCATTTGCCCATTAACATTAAAATTGCCAGAGTTCTCAGAATTGAAGTCGCTGCATTTCTTGATAGCCTATTGGTTTCGTTGAAACTTTTGTAGCGATTGCGGATAATGTTGCTACCAAATGTGCCAATAATACTTTATATAGTGTTTGTATAGCTATATTTCAGTGTTTGACGTGATGGAAAGAAATGATTTACTTACTTACAAATGGCTTTTAGAGAACCCGGATATTCATTGCCTCATTGCGGTAGTAGGAATTACTTAATCTCTACTCTAGTCTGACCGGGAAGAGCAATTGAACAAGATGCGCGGTTATTACCGCTCCATTAGAGTAGCTGCGAAGACGTATGATCGCAACTAGAACCCTGAATCACGATCCTTGCTGCGAGACGAGAACTTAAAACCTGAACGAGAAATTTATCACTATTTTTTAAGCAGCTCTGTATAATCTAAGTATTGTGTTGCCTCATTGTCTGGTTTCTATGCCTCGGGTTTGTATATGGCACTGGCTGAAAGGATCTCATCATCATAGAATCTAATGATTTTTACTTCGAAGATTGCCGTAACATATTCTGAATAAAGCTTTGTTTGAAAAATGACATTTAATATGAGACAAAGATAAAAACGAAATATTATATTACATTATATTATAAGTCAGAAAATAGGAAGGATAGGAGAATGCTGGGTTTGTAGTGAAAGACCTACTCTTGGGCAGAACACTATGAATGAATGAATATTATATTATATTTTAATATTGAGCTCCTTCCTATATGTGGTTGTCATGGTTTCGACTGTTTGTATGTTGTTTCATAGTGCGTGTAAATTTCATGTTAGTGATAGAAGCCAAATTGACTTTTTGGCTATTTATCTTTGTGCAAGACACGTTTTTTCAGCCTGTTACGAGTTGATAGATACTTTCAGACAGATATTGCATTTTACCTGTCGAAGACTAGCCTGTGGTAGGCCTGTGGAAAGGATAAGAATCCATACGAATTTCTGATTTGGCGGGATTGTTTACGTCAGTGTGAAACGTGACGTAAAAATCCCTCGCTGCTAAGCAACGTCTTCACGGGTTTGTTTGCGGAAATAACGTCAAATATATCGGATTGCGATCGAGATTGTCTAGTGCCGTCGCCATGTTGACGCAATCCATCACTGGAAATTCGAAGTCTTGCATAAATTCCCTCCCAAAGACAAACTACCCCTTTTCAACAACGGAGAAAGCTAAGAATAGAAGAAAGGAAGATAAGTAAGCCGCTAAAATATGGAGCTTCGTGATAAGCTGTTCATGGAGCACTGTTGTGGTATAACTACAGCTGTCGTTTAATCGTAGGATGTTAGTTCTTATTTTATTGTTGTAGAGTAGTAATCAATATTCCCCCCCCCTTTTTTTTTTTTTGCAATTTTTAGCAAATTGATTTCCTAACTATTATAATTGTACTTATATATACTGAAGATTCGCTGTTGTATCATATCATAAACTGAAGATTCGCAGTTGTATCATATCATAAACTGAAGATTCGCTGTTGTATCATATAAACTGAATATTCGCAGTTGTATCATATCATAAACTGAAGATTCGCTGTTGTAGCATATAAACTGAAGATTCGCAGTTGTATCATATCATAAACTGAATATTCGCAGTTGTATCATATAAACTGAAGATTCGCAGTTGTATCATATCATAAACTGAAGATTCGCTGTTGTATCATATAAACTGAAGATTCGCAGATGTATCATATCATAAATTGAAGATTCGCAGTTGTATCATATCATAAACTGAAGATTCGCAGTTGTATCATATCATAAATTGAAGATTCGCAGCTGTATCATATCATAAACTGAAGATTCGCAGTCGTATCATATCATAAACTGAATATTCGCAGTTGTATCATATCATAAACTGAAGATTCGCTGTTGTATCATATCATAAATTGAAGATTCGCTGTTGTATCATATCATAAACTGAAGATTCGCAGTTGTATCCTATCATAAACTGAAGATTCGCATTGTATCATATCATAAACTGAAGATTCGCAGATGTATCATATCATAAATTGAAGATTCGCAGTTGTATCATATCATAAACTGAATATTCGCAGTTGTATCATATCATAATCTGAAGATTCGCAGTTATATCATATCATAAACTGAAGATTCGCAGTTGTATCATATCATAAACTGAAGATTCGCAGTTGTATCATATCATAAACTGAAGATTCGCAGTTGTATCATATCATAAACTGAAGATTCGCAGTTGTATCATATCATAAACTGAAGATTCGCAGTTGTATCATATCATAAACTGAAGATTCGCTGTTGTATCATCATAAACTGAATATTCGCAGTTGTATCATATGATAAACTGAAGATTCGCAGTTGCATCGTATCATAAACTAAAGATTCACAGTTGTATCATATCATAAATTGAAGATTCGCAGTTGTATCATATCATAAATTGAAGATTCGCTGTTGTATCATATCATAAACTGAAGATTCGCAGTTGTATCATATCATAAATTGAAGATTCTCAGTTGTATCATATCATAAACGGATGATTCGCAGTTGTATCATTATCATAAACTGAAGATTCGCAGTTGTATCATATCATAAACTGAAGATTCGCTGTTGTATCATATCATAAACTAAGAAATATTCAACCAAGATCAATTTCCTCGACATCAAGTACACCCAACAAATTTACTTTTACCGAATGTCATTTCCATAATTTTTATTATAGCCTACGCTTAATTAAGTTCACTCATTTTAAATTTCATTGTGTTTATATTAAAAGTACTTCCATTATTTCGTCGTAAAATTAGGGTAGTTAATACTAGATGGCTGTAGTGATGTTTATAAATACGTATATTTATTCTTTATTTCCTAATTCGAATGAAATACTGTATAATATGTAAGTAACTAGTATGCATTATTATGTTAATTAAATAAATTAATGATTTGTTATTCTATTCGTAAAATATTGCTATTAATATCACGCGAGATTCACGAGAGCGTCTCTATGTAAGAAGAGTTCTTCAACTTCACAACAGATGTCAGATGCTGCAGCGACAGAAACGTTCCTATTGTTGCCTTCTACAAGATGGCAGCACAAGCCAACGGAATTTCTCTGTGCAGCATTAAAGCTGAATCCATGTAGCTCAGTTGGTAGAGCAGCTGGCTACGGACTGGAAGATCCGGGGTTTGATCCCAGGTGGTGACAGGATTTTTTCTCGTTGCCAAACTTTCAGAACGACCCCGAGGTTCACTCAGCCTCCTACCTCCTATAAAATTGAGTACCGGGTCTTTCCCGGGGGTAAAAGGCGGTCAGAGCGTTGTGCCGACCACACCACCTCATTCTAGTGCCGAGGTCATGGAAAGCATGGGGCTTTACCTCCATGCTCCCAAGTGCCTTCATGGCATGTTACGGGGATGCCTTTACCTTTACCTTTTACCATGTAATAGTATAAGAGAACAGTACCCGAATTTTGCTTTCTATCCCCGGACGAAATTCGTCTCCGGAATGTCTCCGGGTTTATAATTTATTCGTAAATATTTCGGATTTTCAGTGTTAATTATTAATATGGTTTAAGTTTAATGATCCTTGCGCATTGCTGTGTTAAATTTTGCTAATGCAACTTTGCCGCTTTTTCATGATGCCATAAAACTGAAGGTGAAGACGTAACTGCAGTCGAGTCTTTCGTTGTCATCGAAGTTAATGAACAAATTGAACTCCGGGAAAGAAGATACATTTATTCCACCATCAATTAAGCATCTTTTGGGCATTTTTAGAAGTGACTCTTTATTTCACAACTGTTCTCTGTGTCTCTCAGGAACTTTCTAATAATGCGCCTGAGTTAATTATTCACAAGATTAGATATCTATCAAATACACTTATATTGCTGAAACCTCTCCTAGAAAGAGACTAATTTGAAGAGAGTCCATTATTTTTCCTCAAATGTAGATGGACTTGACCTGGATGAAGATAATTTATTTCGTGAAATTTCTTACGTGAAGAAATATATAACTTCACAGAAAATGGCAAAGTGGAATGAAGAAAATACTACTGGAAAATGGAGTGAAATGTTTACAATTTTCTCTGATAAAATGATTGACTATGTACAACTCCAGAAGTTCATTGAAATATCTCTGTTCTTCCAGGAAGTAATGCTTCATTGGAAAGACTTTCTTCAATGTGGACATCCAAAAAATCTAGAATGAGTTTAGGAACTGTTTGTGTAATGCTTGGTATCTTAACTAACTTGGACATGATCTGTCAGAAATTTGATGAAAAATTGTGATCTAGAGAAGACTTTATAAAAATTAACTCTTCTGTAAAAAATAGTTTACTGTGTAAATGTCGATATATATTCCCCCGGAAATTTTGAAAAAATCTGATAGCCTTACGTGTATAATTATGTAGACACTGGTAATTCTAGAAACTATACTGTCAATAAAGCTAGTGTGCTCAAATCGCATATTTGATGATAATTTCGATATCGACGTTTTGCAGTACCGCAGTACTACCTGACTGTAGAGGTGGATGAAAGCGAGTGTGATCGATTATGAATCTGTAAAAATAAATGTTTAAGTTTAATATTACATCATCACCACCACCACCACCAATATATATTTTAGGCCCTTTTTAAATTGATGTTTTAAGGTCTTAGTCCATAGTTTGTTAAGTTTTCACAATGTCCGATTGTGTAAAATTCTTGAAGTGTCTGCTCTTAACACGTGACCTTTTCCATTTAATTCTGTAATAATTTAGTCTGCTGTATATGATGCAATTGGGGTAAGATTTCAGAATTTACTGCTTTTCAAACTAAATGAAATGGTGAATGTAATATACGAAAATCGTGCCAAAAACAAGACTAGGTTACGAGCTAGAAATAAATAAATAAATAAATAAATAAATAAATAAATAAATAAATAAATAAATAAATAAATAAATAAATAAATAAATAAATGAATAAACAGACAGACATAGAAATAAATAAATAAATAAACAAATAAATAAAAAATAAGTAAGTAAATAAATAAACAAATAAATAAATAAGTAAATAAATAAATTAATGAAATAATAAATAAATAAATAAATAAATAAAAATAAATAAATAAATAAACAAATAAATAAATGAAAAATAAGTAAATAAATAACTAAAATAAATAAATAAATGAATGAATAAATAAATAAATAGATAAATAAATAAATAAATAAATAAATAACAGATAAATGAATAAATAAATAAATGAATTAATAAGTAAATAAAAAATAAATAAGTAAGTAAATAAATAAATAACAGATAAATAAATAAATAAATAAATTATTAAATAAATAAATAAGTAAATAAATAAATAAATTAATGAAATAAATAAATAAATGAATTATTAAATAAATAAATTAAATAAATAAGAAAATAAAAAAATAAATGAATAAATGAATAAATAAATAAATATACAGACAGACAGAGAAATAAATAAATAAATAAACAAACAAATAAATGAAAAATAAGTAAGTAAATAAATAAACAAACAAATAAATAAGTAAATAAATAAATTAAGGAAAGAATAAAAAAAATAAATAAAAATAAATAAATAAAAAATAAATAAAAATAAATAAATAAATAACTGAAAAATAAATAAATAAACGAAAATCGTGCCAAAAACAAGACTATGTTACGAGCTAGAAATAAATAAATAAATGAATAAACAGACAGACAGAGAAATAAATAAATAAATAAATAAATAAATAAATAAATAAACAAATAAATGAAAAATAGGTAAATAAATAACTAAAATAAATAAATAAATGAATGAATGAATAAATAAATAAATAACAGATAAATAAATAAATAAATAATTAAGTAATTAAAAAAATAAATAAGTAAATAAATAAATAAATAAATAAATAAATAAATAAATAAATAAATAAATAAATAAATAAATAAATAATTAAATAAATAAGTAAATAAATAAATGAATTATTAAATAAATAAGTAAATAAATAAGTAAGTAAATAAATAAATAAATAAATAAACAAACAAATAAATAAATAAAAAGTAAGTAAGTAAATAAACAAATTAGTAGTGAATACGATCATCCGACCGCTACGAAGGTAACGTATAGTCAGTACATTGTTGTCTCTAGAGATGGTTTGTTAGACCGGATTACGTTACTCAATACTCATTGTAGGTCCCTATTTTCTGATCACGATACTAGTGGACACTAATTTCATATGATAGTCAAACTTTATATGAAAATTTCCTCCAGTATGAGGACTCGAAGCAGCGTCCATGCCGTATCGCCATTCGAAAGCATAACTCCTTAGATCACGGTGCCACGGCTTGGGGCAGATAACGTTCAAGCAGTACTCGTTAGAAAATGCAGAGAGAAAATAAAGGACTGAACTGAGAATTAATTGAAACGCAGAAAGCTTTTTAAAAAAGGTTATCCTTGAATATTTTATTTGAAAATAAGTCACAAATATCTATTAATGGCGGCGACGACTACTATCCAGTTATTTTTCAACTCCAGCTGCTTTCAGAAATTGGTAAATGTTACGATATCCTTTATGTACTCCAAGAGGGCATAGCTCCTTGCTTTTTTGGGGCTCTATCTCCATGCCCTCCAAGTATTTTCAAGGTACTGTAGTTGAATGGGCCACCTTTATCTTTATCACGTGAAATGTGGTAACAGTAGTTGCAATCTCTAACGCCTTGTTCCCTCGGCAACTTCTCCTGCACATTCGTTTGCCGGGCTAGTCTAATCAATTGTTGGTCTATAGAGTTTCTTACATAGAACTGTGAAAGAAAAACCGCGATTCGCGTCTGGAAAAAACTCGTTAGCAGTTTTAAAAATAATTTATGTGGTTATTAAAACTATTATAGAAGCAGACTAACCATTCGCTGTGTAATATGAGATTTGAATTGTCTGCTTTCTAGTAGAGAATTATATTAAATACGTCGTATAACTAAATATTTGTTATGTTCACAGTGGCATAGAGGATGAAATGTCCACCGAAATATGACTCACTGAACGAGTGAACTCATGGTGATGATAGTGAAAAATCATCATTTCGTCATGGATTAAGCCTTTGTGCCTGACTGGCTTCATGACTAACTGCTGTGTCTCAATGGGATGCAGTTCTCTTTTTTCTCCTTGATTTCCAATGTATGAAGAAATTAATTATATTTTTTCCATGACTGGTATGTAAATTGGTGTTTATTTCACCGTCCTTGGCAACCTAAACACTGGCATAATTCACATCAGTGAATCGAACTTTTTAAAATCACTCTTCATGAGAAATAATAAATTAGGAACAATAACAATAATTAATTCATTCATCTATCAGTCCATCCACCCACCCATCCACGCATCCATCCATCCATCCATCCATCCATCATCCATTTACCTACCCACCCATTCATCCACCCACCCATTCATCCACCCACCCATGCATCCATTCATCCACCCACCCACCCATCCATCCATCCATCCATCCAGCCATCAACCCATCCATCCAGCCAGCCAGCCAGCCATCCATCCATCCATCCATCCAGCCATCCATCCATCCACCCACCTATCCATCCATCCGCCTATCCGTCCATCCATCCATCCACCCACCCACCAACCACCCACCCATCCATCTATCCAACCATCCATCCATTCATCCATCCATTCATCCATCCATTCACCCATCCACGCATCTACCCACCCAGCCACCCAACCATCCATCCATCCATACAATTTATTGGCATGTTATTATTTTTTTAAATGATACAGTACAAGTGATCGCTTCGATATCTTACGGTTTGTTGCAATCTTTCCCGGAAATTGTTTATGACACGTTGCAATAAACATGGGACTTCTGACCTGTATTCTGTTTTTCAGGACCTGGATCCAGAATGGTCTACTTTGAAACACCCTTTCTTTGAGATATCCCCAGAGCAAATATATCAGCAACTGTAAGGTCTAGAGATCGAGCCGGTCAGTTGATATCGTTAGTGAAAGCATTCTAACTATTGTAAATCTTTACATATATCATTGTTTAACCAAAATAAAAAAGATCTTAATTTATACAGGTCTTATTCTGTGAGAGACAATTATTCAACGGGGTATATTACTTATACGACCTACTGTAGAGTGAGATTATAAAAAACTAAGAGATTTTTATATCCTATAGTTACGTAAGTTTAATAAATTATGCCATGCGGCCAATCATGTAATTTTTCAAAGATTCAAAGCTGCCCTTCATATCTGGTTTATTATTAACCCTTTTTATAGTATTGATGAAGTTTTAGTATCCACTGTAAAATTTCATTTCTCAAATGTTTACCAACCTCTTATTCGTTAACTATTGCGAGTAGGATCGTTAATTTTGTCCATATCGATAGGAAAACTAATAAAGAATCCCTCTGGCGTATTTCAATATTGTGGACGGTTTTCGTGTAAATTTAATTTTAATAATCTCTCAATTCAAGAAGCCATTGCACGCTGAGAGCTGGCTGAAACACAGCGCCAGAGAACAGCTCATCTAGCGAGACACACCGAGTTACCGAGTTAATTGACCTCTTACATCTGTATCACGAAAAGAGTGTGTTCGCGGCGATGTTGTCGGACTGCTGAAACTTCAAACTTAATTTTCTAATTAACTGTGCATTTAATTACAAAATGTAATACAGGTTTTCTATTCATTTCAGTGTCCCTATCGTCCCTTTCAATGTGCAAGGTTATTTCACTTCCACCCTGTATAATTTTAATATGAGAAGGAACTCCGAAGGCCTTGAAAGAACAGTTCAAGAAACGTTCAAAGTACGTAAAATCCCGAACTAGTTCTGAGAACGTACACAACTGGAGTTTGTAACGCGTTATGTATTGCTTGCTGGAACAAACCTATTTAGTTGGGTGTGTTCTATTGTTTATGGTCTACACTGAGCTTAGCTTATGCCGATAGCGCGCGAATGTAAAGACCAATACAGAGCATTTTGCGGAAGAATAAATTAGGTATCGATTGCTTTTGTTTATCTCCATTTTTTAGTAAGAGCGAGCGGGAGGAGTATAGATTTCCGATGTGGAGAGCCGATGGCTAACACCCACTCCCCATTTTGAAGGAAAGCGTGCGACCTAATGAGACCCGACTTGTTATTGTGGACCAGCTCGGTTCTGTAAACATAGCTTTGTGCATACTAAGGAGCGTGGACGAAGGTTTTCGGGGGCGTCACGGCAAACAATGCGTGGAACTGTTCACACGTTCTGTAGGCTGGCGTGACGGAATGGGGCGTGGAGGCCGAGGTGCGAATCAGCGCTGATTCCATGATTACACGAGCGATATGCATGCCGCGCGCTAATTATTTCCTGCTACTCAGCACGATGTTGTGCTTAAACGACTGCTTTATCGGCCAGTTTAACGAAATGTCATTTCACGCCGACTGGATTGTAAAGATTTTTTTTTGCGTCTTTGTCTTGAGATTTATTTTCTTCGACTTTTGGGAGTAACTTACAGCTTTGGTCCTGAGAGTACAATACGACCATCGTAACAAAGATTGGGAAAACATGTGAACTAACCAAGAAGGAATGACATCGGGCAAAGAGGAAAGCATGTCTAGTATCACTACAGAGTGGAAGGTTTTCAATGACAGTCTTCTTAGGGGACTTTGTGTGAAAGTTTATTTTGTTTAAAAATATTATTTTTTATTGTACGCTTTATTCTTCATTCATTCGTTCGTTCGTTCACTCATTCACTCATTCAGTCATTCATTCATTCAGTCATTCATTCATTCATTCATGCATTCATTCATTCATTCAGTCGTTCGTTAATTAATTAATTAATTAATTCGTTCATTCATTCATTCATTCCTTCGTTCGTTCATTCATTCAGTCGTTCGTTCGTTCATTCATTCATTCCTTCGTTCATTCATTCATTCATTCATTCATTCATTCATTCATTCATTCATTCATTCATTCATTCAGTCGTTCGTTCATTCATTCATTCGTTCGTTCGTTCGTTCACTCATTCACTCATTCAGTCATTCCTTCGTTCATTCATTCATTCATTCAGTCGTTCGTTAATTAATTAATTAATTAATTCATTCATTCGTTCGTTCATTCATTCATTCCTTCGTTCGTTCATTCATTCATTCCTTCGTTCGTTCATTCATTCATTCAGTCGTTCGTTCGTTCGTCCATTCATTCATTCGTTCATTCACTCATTCAGTCATTCCTTCGTTCGTTCATTCATTCATTCAGTCGTTCGTTAATTAATTAATTAATTCATTCATTCATTCGTTCGTTCGTTCATTCATTCATTCAGTCGTTCGTTCGTTCATTCATTCATTCCTTCGTTCGTTCATTCATTCATTCATTCAGTCGTTCGTTCGTCCATTCATTCATTCAGTCGTTCGTTCATTCATTCATTCATTCATTCATTCAATCATTCGTTCGTTCGTTCATTCGTCCGTCCATTCATTCATTCTTTCGTTCATCGTTCGTTCACCGTTCGTTCACCGTTCGTTCGTCCGTTCGATTGTTTATTTATTTATTTGTTGTTGTATAGTTGAGACCATCAGATTTTCTCTTCCACACTACCAGAAATACAAATACAACAATAGAAAAAAATGAAACTATAAGCATAAAGATATACCACACGAAAATATAATATATAAGTTACAGGCTCCAGTCACGCAAGTTTTAAACGAATGAAGCTAAACTTGAAGTTAAGTGTAATAAAATTACAGTACATCCTAATTAATTAATAAGGCTAAGTCTCCTTGGAAACTTTTTGTTCGAAAATGCATAATGAAGTTTAATTATCTTCGTGCAAAGTCGAGTTTCAGTTCTTTAAAAGTTATAAGAAAACTTTTCAAAATTTTATAAAGTTTTAGATTGGTGTGTCTAAAGAAAACGGATAATATCATTACCCCAATGTTAGCATAACGTTTTATTACCTACAACAATTCTTTTCTTAATTTCTCCTGAAATTAAATTTATTCTATTTGAGAATCAACCAAGATGAGCCAGGATGTTCTGTAATGTGTAGATACCGGTGACATATATGTATTGTCTGTGCTGTAATGATTATGTTATTTATGTTGTTATTAATAATTTTAATATTAGCAGGTTTATAAAATAGTTATATTACCGGTTGTTATTCTGTATGGTTATGAAACTTGAACTCTCACTTTGAGAGAGGAATAGAGGTTAAGGGTGTTCGAGAATAAGGTGCAGGAAAATATCTGGGGCTAAGAGGAATGAAGTTACAGGAGAATGGAGAAAGTTACACAACGCAGAACTGCATGCATTGTATTCTTCACCCGACATAATTAGGAACATTAAATCCAGACTTTGAGATGGTAAGGGCATGTAGCACGTATGGGTGAATCCAGAAATGGATATAGAGTGTTAGTTGGAAGGCCGGAGGGAAAAAGACCTTTGGGAAGGCCGAGACGTAGATGGGAGGATAGTATTAAAATGTATTTGAGGGAAATGGGATATGGTTGTAGAGACTGGATTAATCTTGCTCAGGATAGGGACCGATGGCTGGCTTATGTGAGGGCGACAGTGAACCTCCGGGTTTCTTAAAAGCCATAAGTAATTAAGTAAGTAAGTAAGTAATATTAGCAGATGTTAACAAACATTTAAATGCCTGAAACTGTGGTATTGTTAAAGGTTATTTTAATGTTTTGAAAGTTATTTTAGGCCTACAGTAAATGTGTTGTTTTAGGACTCGAAACTGAGGTGTGATTAAAATGTAGATGTAGCCAACATAAAACGACATGTGTGCAACCGAGGTCATTTGAACACTTAGTAAAATAATGAAAAAAAGAAGACAGTGTTAAAGATTGTGTTCTGCGCCATAACTGCGTGGTCTAAGTCGTCATGCTTTGGACTAGCGTTGCGAAATGAGTCTTGATAAAGAAAGACTTTTCTCATGAAATTTGGCCAGTGTGTGGGACCGGTACCCACTAAGCATAGCGTTGGAAAAACAGTGAACAGCGAAATCCCGTTTAGTAAGCCAGCTACGTATAACGGCTAAGCGATTATCGTGCTGACCACGCATTCCTGCCGTAATGTTGGATGGTCGTTCACATCTGCGGAGGCACGGCTACTCAGCTTTGGCACTCCATCGGCTGTCGCGCTACGGATTTCATTTAATTTCAATTAAAAATTGTGCGTTACATGATTGAGTACGAAGGTTTAGTGTGAAGGCCACATGTTAAGATGTATTGTGTCCACAGGCCAGTCACCTCCTTCGAGTTTTCACCAGTTACCATGGTTACGGCACGCTGTTGTCTTTGTTCCTTCTCGACTGCCTGTCAGTCTTTCTACTTGAATAGTGAATGGACAGATTTATTACTGAAGTTGCCTCATAGTGCCACTATAGCACCTCCACTTGCATATCAACAGAACGATCAACCAGGGCACGTGGGTTTACTTTGGTCAAACACATTACTTAAGCGCAAATAACAGTGGCGACTTCTGACAGGTTGAAGGTTTGCGCAACTACAAGTTATTTGAAAACGTAGATGTTTTATTTAAGATATTAGAGAAATGATACAATTTTAATTATTAAAATCTGGGTTTATTATTATGAAATATATTTTATACAAAGTATAAGGATAGTGATGTTTATTTAAGATATTAGAGAAATAAAAAAATAATACAATATTATTTATTAAAATCTTTGTTTATTATTATGAAATATATTCTACATATGTCCTCAAGGATCAGCCTGCAGTCCAGGTCTATGGATAATTTTATACGATAAATTATTATGCCTGCAATTACCATTGTAGCATTATGGCATATGCAGATGATGCCCTTCTGTTAGTTAAAGCAGATACAATTACTGCCCTACAAAATGCTGCAAATACAGCGCTTAATTCGATTTATAAATGGGGTTGTATTAACAAACTTCAATTCAATCCACAAAAAACAACAGCGATGTTGATAACCAAGAAGAAAGGAATTGCTGCACCAAAAATTCAACTGAATATGGAAGACATAAAAATACTAGATCACTTCTCATATCTCGGAGTAATTCTCGACAAGAAAATGACTTTTAAACCACATTTAGAAAATTTAGCCAAAAAGGCAAGCCAGTTCCAATCCGCCCTAGCACGAGCCACGAAACCCACATGGGGCATCAATTCAGAAGCACTGCGTACTATTTACTATGGGGCTTTCGAGCCAATGGTACTGTACTGCGTTTCCGTCTACCGGCATATATTAGATAAAAAATGGGCGCAGAAGAAATTAATTCAAATACAGCGTGGTTTTGTACTCCAGATCACGAAGGCATACAGAACAATATCTACGGACGCAGCCCTGGTTATAGCAGGCATTGCACCACTGCATATAACAGCCATTGGTCAATCTGAACTGACAGACAGGAAAAATGGAACAGAAGTTATTTCACGACTACTCCAGCAAGAGATAGAAATTGAGAAAAAAACACATTTTCTGTCAAGAGGACACCCACGTGAGTACCCACATTTTGTTAATCAAACAACTTGCAACAGAAGGCACGAATTTCACGTCTATACCGATGGCTCTCGAACACAGAGAGGAAATGGAGAAGAGTTAGTAGGCTGTGCTTTTGTCGTCTATTCAAGAGACACAGGAGTCTTCACATCTAATATAGACTGGCTCCAATATGCACTATCTTTCAAGCTGAACTGTATGCCATTCAACAAGCAGTCAGTCATATGGTGCATAGACAACAGAACTGATTCACACATCCATTCAGATTCTCAAGCAGCATTGCTGTCTGTTAAAGATAAATTCAATTTAAACCCGATAGCCACAGAAATAAGAACCAAACTCTCAAGATATAATAACCATGTTTGTCTCTCTTGGATAAAAGGACATGATGGTTACTCTGGAAATGAAAGAACTGATGAACTGGCGAAATTAGCAGCATCCAGCGAAGGTGATTTTGCATACAAAAAGTGTCCTTTATCTCGTGCAAAGGCTGAGTATAAAAAACAAATAATAAATATGTGGAATTCACAGTGGAAGAACAGTAATAATGGCTCAACCACAAGAGATCTATTCTTCCCCGATGCACATAGCCGCTTAAAGTGCACATAACTTATACCACATTTCATTCTCACACAATTTGTATCCGGCCATGGTAAATTTCTTTCATATTTCAGGAGATTTCATATTAATGTAGAGAACGGAAATGAATGCGTTTGTGGAAGTGAACAAACAGTAGAACATTTGTTATTTGATTGCCCACTTTATGGATATAGAAGATACAGCATTGAAATGCACCTAAATAAATGTAATATTAACTACAATAAGCCATTGTACAACATTTTCAGTAGAAATGGTTGTCGCAAAATATTCATTAATTTTATTAACTACATCAATAGAAAATTGTGTCAATATTGTTCTTGTATTATTTGAAAATTTTAACCTTAAGTAATATAAATTGTCCATCTATGCTATGCTATAAAAGGATGTGTGTAAATTATAAATTTACTTGTGTATGAAATAATTGTTTGTATGATTATGTCTGTATATTCCGCATTGCTCTAGTATGTATCATAATATTTGTTTACTTTAGGACGCTATATGTATTATTTCATGCCAATTTCTATGTTATTGTTATTCAATTATGTTTTGTATTTACAGATATCATTTTTGTTTTGTATTTCGTGTAATTAAGCGCTTTCTTTATGATTGATGTAGACTTCTCATGTGTTTGTGTTGATAGTTGTAACTGTCTTAAAATTAAGTTTACACTTCTCTTATTCATAACATCGACAGAAAAAAAATGTATTTATATTATATTATCTCAAGTAAATAGAAAACTTTAACCCTAATATACTCAGGTAAAATAGGGTTTTTATGTGGAAAAAAAAGTACAAGGACAGCGATATTTTATTTAAGATATTATAGAAATAATACAATGTTAATTATTAAAATTTAGATTTACTATTAAGAAATATATTCTATACAAAGTATAAGGATAGCGATGTTTTATTTAACAGATTAGAGAAATAATGCAATGTTAATTATTATTAAAATCTGGATTTATTATTACGCAATATACAGAATGTAACAAAAGTTTCTGGTTCAGTGAAAATTTTAGTTTTCTTTTTTCAAATATTTGATGGTAAATATTACATTTTCAGCCAAATTATTAATAAAGGATTGCATCACACCACAATCAAGTAGTACCAACTCCTACACAATAAAATTTGGTCATGGTTCCTGAGAAAATGGAAACTAAACAAGAGAATAATTTTAACATACTGTTACAGAAACTTTTGTTACATTCTGTATATTATATAAAGTATAAGGACAGAGGTGTTTTATTTGTGATAGTAGAGAAATAATATGTATTGTTAATTATTAAAATCTGGAGTTATCTTTATGAAATGTATTCTTTATAAAGTATAAGAACTGCGATATTTTAATTTAAATGTCAGAGAAATAATATATTTTTAATTATTAAAATCTGGATTTACCTTTATGAAATATATTCTGTATAAAGTATAAGGACTGCGATATTTTATTTAAGATATCTGAAAAATAATACATTGTTAATTATTAAAATATGGATTTATTTTTGTGAAATATATTATATATAAAATGTAAGGAGAGCGAGTTTTATTTTTATTTAAGATAATATACAAATAATACATTGTTAATTATTACAATCTGGATTATTATTATTATGAATTATCTTCTATATAAAATATACTTACTTACTTACAAATGGCTTTTAAGGAACCCGAAGGTTCATTGCCGCCCTCACATAAGCCCGCCATCGGTCCCTATCCTGTGCAAGATTAATCCAGTCTCTATCATCATACCCCACCTCCCTCAAATCCATTTTAATATTATCCTCCCATCTACGTCTCGGCCTCCCTAAAGATCTTTTTCCCTCCGGTCTCCCAACTAACACTCTATATGCATTTCTGGATTCACCCATAGTGCTATATGCCCTGCCCATCTCAAACGTCTGGATTTTAAGTTCCTGATTATGTTAGGTGAAGAATACAATGCGTGCAGTTCTGTGTTGTGTAAGTTTCTCCATTCTCCTGTAACTTCATCCCTCTTAGCCCCAAATATTTTCCTAAGCACCTTATTCTCAAACACCCTTAACCTATGTTCCTCTCTCAGAGTGAGAGTCCAAGTTTCACAACCATACAGAAGAACCGGTAATATAACTGTTTTATAAATTCTAACTTCCAGATTTTTGGACAGCAGACCGGATGGTAAAAGCTTCTCAACCGAATAATAACACGCATTTCCCATATTTATTCTGCGTTTAATTTCCTCCCGAGTGTCATTTATATTTGTTACTGTTGCTCCAAGATATTTGAATTTTTCCACCTCTTCGAAGGATAAATTTCCAATTTTTATATTTCCATTTCGTACAATATTCTGGTCACGAGACATAATCATATACTTTGTCTTTTCGGGATTTACTTCCAAACCGATCGCTTTACTTGCTTCAAGTAAAATTTCCGTGTTTTCCCTAACCGTTTGTGTATTTTCTCCTAACATATTCACGTCATCTGCATAGACAAAAAGCTGATGTAACCCGTTCAATTCCAAACCCTGCCTGTTATCCTGACTATATAAAATATAAGCACTGCGATATTAGAGAAATATTACAGTGTTAATTATTACATTCTGGATTTATTATAATTAAATGTATTCTTTATAAAATATAAGTACAGCGTTGTTTTATTTAAGATTTCAGAGGAATGATACATTTTATTGAATACTTTTGCTGCTAAATTTTGTGTCATCAGTTGTGTACACTAAGTGGTTTTGGCTTTGTGCAGTCTTCCATGTATAATTTTGCCATTGTGACAAGTCTGGAAGTAGCCTGTGAGCGATAGATCGTCATCACTTGAGCCGACAGCTTGACGTATGGACATGTTCCGTACGGTTTATGTTTTTAGTGTCACACTAGCTTTCGTCTCCTCTCACATTAGAACTTGCCATACATTATTTATCCATCCCGTCACACGAGGATGCTGCTCACAAATTACCTGTCTACACTTCTAAGGACTTCTTCACTAGTTCCATCAATAGCATCTACAGCAGCTCGTAAAGTGATAGGTTTTAAAATATCGACAGTTTACATACTGTATTTCAGCAACATTTTTGGACACTTAATTGCGGAAATTAAAAACTTAACATCTTAAAAAATGAGTATCAGAAAGTTGACATATACTTTCTCATTAAACATTTTGTGGTTTTCACAATAATTCATTACTTTTTTATGTGAACGATGTTGCCAACACATAAATTGTATCCCCGTCAGTCTAACACCTGAAAATGCGTCAGAATCCGTCAAAATAAAAAAAATACCAACTCATATCTATATGCAAATAAAAAGCAAATTCTAACACAACTTTCTTACCAATCTTGATTGAAATAATAATTCATCCACATCATCTAGCTCTAGTTCTGCAGTTGATGTGCTGGGTTGGTCTGCGTTCCCCCAAAAATTAGGCAATTAGAAATGACAGCAGCTAAAAAAGTCAAAAGACGATGTAAATCGTAATTTTCGTCATAAAATCCGTCACCCGTCAAAGCCATTCTTTTACCGTCCGTTACGTTGAAATTCCGTCAGTTTTGACGGAATTTCCGTCCAGTTGGCAACACTGGTTGTGAATGATATCATCATCTTTAACTGTTATTCGAAAGACATAAATAATTTAAATCGCTTAATATGCACCCAAATAAGATGAACTTTGGTCTATTGGATTGTAGCCTATAAAGTGAAGACGATTTTGTAAATCCAGATTAATTGATGTCTATATTCACAATTTTAATATATTGATTTAATAACAAATGAACAGAAAACCTTTTTGTATACGTTCTTCAAAACGATTGCTTTGAAGACTAATAACAGTCCGGAAAATAGTACTTTTACAGTTAAATTCGTCATAGGAAGACTTTAGCTGACTGATGAATTCGTTTACAACGACTATTAGGAAACATATGTATTGCTGAAGAATAAGATTCTCAGCAAATATTTGTGTGAGGTGAATATATATTTTTAATTTATACAACCGTTCTTTTTTTTTAATATAATTTATGTGCGGTTTATTTTAAATGCATTAAAAATATAGAAACTATACAATAACGACGTAAAAATGCATTTAACTTTAAAATAGACAACGGGAGCTAAAATATGCAAAAAAGGCAAATTGGGCCTATCGTCCCCAAATGTGTGGAAACATGTTTATCTCTAATAGATCTTTCATACATACACTCAGTTTAAAGAAGGCATTTTGCCTGGTCAGTTACACTTCTGTAAACTGATGTCTATGTATGTATTTATTTACACTGCAAGTGGGCAAGCACCCGGTGGCAATGGTATACACAATATAAACAATACACAATAAAATTACAATACATAATACAATTATATACACAATACAATAAGAATACACAATACAATTTAACACAATAATTACATATGTATAGGCCCTACATAAGTTTCAATAGTCTTTCACTTTACTCTCATCTCACTCACTGTAGTGGAACTATGACGCATTTCACTGACACTTTAGAACACATTTCACTGACACTATAGAACACATTTCATTAACGCTATAAATTATCACTGATCGGAACTATTCACTGCACTGTAAAACCATAACTTCACTGACTCACCACGCTTCAATGATACAACAGCTCAAATAAGACAGAGAATTACACCCTTATGCATACTTATAAACAGAACTACATTTAAGCTAAACATTTCTAGTCTAAGGCCCTCTTACACGCTATTTTAAAATAATTTACAATTCAAACCAAGGGAGTAACTCGTCAGGCTAAAGAAATACATGTCACCTTAAAGAAATTAAATGTTAAATGTCACCTTAATTTTAATTTGCACTTTATACACAACATTTTAAGTTATTCTTGAATCTCCTTAAGGAAGGACAGCCCTCAAAGACCGCTGTAGGTAGGTCATTCCAATCATTTATAGTTCTATTTAAAAATGAGAATTTACCTACATCCGTTTTCTGTTTCCTACATTTTATTTTAAAATCATGATCATTCCTGGCTTTAAAGTACGTTGGCTCGTTAGAATAAATAATATGGTGGCGAAATGAGTCGGAGGTCCAACGCCGAAAGCTACCCAGCAATTCTACTTCAGCTTGCTGAGGGAAAATTTCGAAAAAAAAAAAACCCTCAAACATGTAACTGTCCTACCACGATTTGAACTCTGGCCATCTTGTTTCACACCCAGATTTGCTAATCGTTACTCCACAGCGGTAGTGAACAGTATATGATTGCTGTTGGAGGTTTTTAGTTTTACATAAACTGTGACGTATGATGTCACTGTGCAGCCTTTCTCAGTCGTGAATGACAATGCAAAAGGTGAAGGTAAACCTATTGCAGGTCATAGAGGTCCGCAGGGTAGCAGGAGGTTAAGGGTCTATGATCTTTTTGGACAATCGACATTAACAGTAGGCATTGCCGCCTTCATCCCGAATAAAATCTCTGGTACTCACTTCTTTTAAGAGCCAGAGGCTACACAAGGGCCACAGAGCGTTTGGAAGGATTAGGCAATTGATCGGAATCGAATCCGTAACCTCCGCATCCCTATCAATTGATACATCATCACATAAACAAACAACAAGAAAGATTACAACTTTCTCATTCATAAACTCGACAGACAATTGTTAACTTACAGCGCGTCAGGGAGGCGGTAGGACACAAGAGGGACAACTTTCCCTTGGATGGATGCGTATGGGCGCTGCATACGAATTCGGCCTCGTACGTGCGGCGCATGCGTGAAAAGCAAGCACGTCACAAGGCGGTGACCGTTTACCGGAAACTCAATTTGAAAATAGAGAATATGGCAGTTTGGTTTGGAAATTTAACACCTTTCTACAGCGCTTTGTAATCTGTATTTTTTGTATTAGGTGGATCTACACCGAACACGAGCTTTGCTCATACGGGTGTTACAAAAGTTAATACACAGTAATATGATATAAAAACCAAAAATAAAAAAATAGTAATAATGCCTAAAGTCTATACAAGCAAAAATTTAAGTATCGTTTAAAAGCAAATGTTTAATTCTTCATTGATTTAAGTTTTTAAAGATGGAAAATATTAAAAATTCAGGATGACTTTTTATTATAGAGTTGTATAATCTTGGTCTACCTCTGGTTGAGGCTCTGGCTATGTACATCTAGTATTATAAGGCAGTACATCCCAATTGACGATATGTGTCAGAGGAAGAACAATTTGAGGCACTGAGATCAGAAACGGGACTAGTCATGCAGAGGTCATTTTGAGAAAAAACATAAAAAACTTCACAAAATACATTGTATTTGTTTTAACCCCTTGTTTTTGGTAGGTATTGTTATCTTGCACTTGACCACATCTACTTCTCCCACAAGGAGTTATTTCTATTTACTTTTTTTTTTAGAAAACACAATATATAGAGAAATAGGTCCGAAAACAGCTGAAATGTCCCCTTTTTATATAAAGAAACAAACTATCATAAAAATAGTAAATAAATTAAAAATGGTATTCATTTTTTGATATTATATTATTATTGTTATAGAAACATTAAAGCACAAAATTATACTTATAAAAAAGTTGATACCTGAGTGGCATACTATTCAATTGGGTCATATTCACTTTCCGACATCTCACTTCCAGAATCTTGGGATGCTGAGATATTTTGTTTAACACTGAATCCCGTAGGGCGTGAAACGCTTTATAAACGAGGATTGAACCCGGGCCACCTTGATGAAAAACCAATGCGCTAGCGTTTGATCCACAGACGCGACTGTTCTGTTGGTGTAGTCCGGATTGAATTGTCTTTTGTTTATTACTTGTTAATCCCTATTTTTTTAACTTTTGTGATTATTCTGGAATGTACTTGTTAATCCTCATTTTTTAAACTGTTGTGATTATTCTGGAGTGTTATTTCTTACTTGTTAATCCTTATTTTTTTAAATGTTGTGATTATTCTGGAATGTTATTTGTTACTTGTTAATCCTTATTTTTTAAAGTGCTGTGATTGTTCTGGAATCTTATTTGTTACTTGTTAATCCTTATTTTTTAGTGTTGTGATTATTCTGGAATGTTATTTGTTACTTGTTAATCCTTATTTTTTAAAGTGTTGTGATTATTCTGGAATGTTATTTGTTACTTGTTAATCCTTATTTTTTAAAGTGTTGTGATTATTCTGGAATATTATTTGTTACTTGTTAATCCTTATTTTTAAACTGTTGTGATTATTCTGTAATGTAACTTGTTACTTGTTAATCCTTTTTGTTTTAACTGTTGTTTTTATTCTGGAATGTAACTTGTTACTTGTTAATCCTTTTTGTTTTAACTGTTGTGATTATTCTGGAATGTTATTTGTTACTTGTTAATCCTTATTTTTTAAAGTGTTGTAATTATTCTGGAATGTTATTTGTTACTTGTCAATCCTTATTTTTTAAACTGTTGTGATTATTCTGGACTGTAACTTGTTACTTGTTAATCCTTTTTGTTTTAACTGTTGTTATTATTCTGGAATGTAACTTGTTAATCCTTTTTGTTTTAACTGTTGTGATTATTCTGGAATGTTATTTGTTACTTGTTAATCCTTATTTTTTAAAGTGTTGTAATTATTCTGGAATGTTATTTGTTACTTGTTAATCCTTATTTTTTAAACTGTTGTGATTATTCTGGAATGTTCTCGGGTTGTGAGGAGGTACCTCAGTGAAGGCTCCGATATTCTTAGTAATGATACCGTCGCGGATTATTGACTTATTGTAGACATGTCATCCGTCCACGAAATGAATAAGTGTAATGTCACTTCATCTATTTATCATCTACGTTAAAATACTGTTCCATTGTTTCCACATCACATCCTTGCACTCGTGAGAGGAATCCGCGATCTGGGCCACAGTGATCCGTTGTCTGCAAATGTGACCGTCCGCTCGCTTGGCGATGCAAGCTGAATCGGATGGTTGTGAAGTGATTTATTGTTGTTCCTTGCAGACAATATCTGGAGCATGGGTGGCTGTTGCGCAACCGTGGAGCCTTGACCACTGCAGAAAACTGGTGAGTGAAATACAAAGCGTTGCCTCATAAGCTTGTAAGCCTGCTTGTTTACTATTTATATGCATTGCTCGTAGTTCTCTTATTTTATTGTGCCGTTATTAGAATTACTTTGAACACCTGAAGAAAGTATAAAAGTCATCCTGCTCTGACGCCTTTGTTACTATTTGTATTGTCGGGTTTTAAAGTCTGCGTTTATTTTCCTTCGATTTGGGTAAAAGGCGTGTATTTTAATAGAGAAGGTGGAGATAGCAAGATAGCTTATGTGAAATATTAATTTCTGAAATTAAGGAAGAATAATATATTACCAAGAGACGTTCAGACGAGAGTTTACCTTTGTACAAATAGAGCTATTAAGACATCTCTCTTGATACACCATGTATAAAAAATATGGATACAATTTTAAAGCCTTATATCTCGCAATGACAATATGTTATAATTACACAACAAATTGCAAATGCAGGGTCCGACAGAAAGTACTGATACATTTTAAGTCTGAATAGATAATGAACTATTAGCACGACATTACATAAAGAAACATAGTGTTCTCCAACCAGGAGATTAACCGTGAAAGGAATGTGCTTACTATTGCTTCATCTATTGGAGCGAAGTAGATAGATAATATTACCGCTATAACGTCAATTTAAAAAACATACGCTCTCCTGCATGTGTTATTTCCTGTATGGAGGGATTAAAAGACCAGGGGTGTTATTCATAGACATTTCGCTAGCCCGCGCTACGAGCGTGCTAAACTAGCCCCGGCTATCGACTGATTACTTGTAAGTTATAGGATTCATATCATATCATATCGCTAACACTGGTTTATGAATACGAAAAACGTTAGTTCGCTGATCATCCACCGGAAGTCCGCGCTAAGAATATCTACGAATACGGCTCCAGGAGATCTAATTTTGTAACTAGGGTATTATAAGTATGTGTGTATCAGTGTTATCGTTGAGCTTTGAGAGTTAGCCAATGGAGATGCGTGTGTGACCTTATGACAGCTTAGGACATCAAAATTCATTCACAGCATAACCCCGCTGCGTCTCATTCCCCTTAGACTTTCTCCTGGTTGGAGTACAGTAATATAAATGACCACAAAGTCTGGGAGAACTGTATAGAAACAGAGTAACTTATTTTTTGAAAACAACATCCTTCAAATGGCTTCCATTACAATTGAGACATTCTCTTACCCTGGAAAGTACACAATTCATGGAATTCCGCAGTTCTTCCTAGGACACAGCGGCGATCTCTTCTCGAATTCTTCTCTTTAGAATTTCTGTCGTAGCTGGTCGGGTCGAATACAGTCGGTTCTTCAGAGTGCCCCATAAATAAAAATCAGGAGCAGTAAGGTCAGGAGACCTTGGAGGCCATGGTAAGTCTCCAAACCATTGTATTACAATTGTAGGGATGAAATCTTGACTGGTGAAGCATTCTTCTCACACACTTGTCACCGAGTCGAAGTGCTAAGGCTTGCCGTACAATAGAACGACATGGACTTCGAGTGACTGCTGTATATCACCCAGCGAGACAAACAGCCACTCAGGTAACAAGTTAAGTAATCCATCAATCAGCATGTACATTAGTCCAAAAACCAGAGCTGTCTTAACAGCATTATAGGTCGTGGGCAAAGCAGTGCACTGGTCCCTGCCTACACAACCACTCACAGAAGTAAAAATGTAAATTATCTGTAAAATAAGCTTATGTGTATTAGTATCTCCAAGAAAATCAGTGCTTTGACATTAAAAATAACTCATGTACAGCAAAGATTAATCATTGCAAAGGTTTGGGCAATATAACACGAACCTTGAATTTGAAGAACATAAAAATAATAGGCCTACTTGATTGGTAAATCGTACTCACTAAGATAACTCTGGTCATTCATTCATTCGTAGTGTTCTGCCCAAGGGAATGTCTTTCACTGCAAACCCAGAATTCTTCAGTCTTTCGTATTTTATGTCTTCCTCTTTGTCTCCTCATATGATCCATATATCTTAATGTCGTCTATCATCTGACATCTTCTTCTGCCCCGAACTCTTCTCATGTTCACCATTCCTTCCAGAGCATCCTTCATTAGGCAGTTTCTTTTCAGCCAGTGACCCAGCCAATTCCTTTGCCTCTTCCTGATCAGTTTCAGCATCACAGCTTCGTTTCCTATTCTCTCTGTCCATTTTACATGCTCGCTCCATCCTTCTACATATCCAAATTTAAAATGTTTCTAATTTCTTCTCTTCACTTCGTCGTAATGTCCATGTTCCTGTCCCATACAATGCTACACTCCACACAAGGCACTTCACTAATCTATTCCTTAGTTCTTTCTCCAGAGGTCCGCAGATAATGCTACTTTTTCTATTAAGACCTTCATTTGCCATCGGAAAATTAGCATTAAATTCTAGTCTGTTAGCATGGGCCCCTGTGCAATGAATCAGCCGTCGATCGGTCCGTCCCATCATTCATTCATTTAATAATTAAAATTATTTAATTAATTCAGTCAGTGATTAAGTCAGCTAGCCAACCAGCCTAAGCAGTTAGGCATCCAGTCAGCCAATCAGTCATAAAATCAGCCAGCCAGTGAGTCAGTCAGCTTGGCATTATTTAATTCAGTTAGTCAGTGATCCTCAGTGTAGGGTAGAGCAGAATCGGACGCGCCCTGTATGAAAGGCAGGCAATCCAATCAGGTCGCTGTCACACGCCGACACCGTCTCAAAGTGCGCGCCACGTTCCTATTGTTCGGCTGTCAGCCTTACTTTCACTCGCGCCGTTGAAACGAATAATTGAGTAATTTTGAAAACCGACGTTAAATATGCATTCGGCCTGGAATCAGAACACACTGTGCACAGCGCTAATCAGACTCTATCTGTCGGACCGCGCGCACAACTGCTATCGTGCCTCATTATGACGTCACTCGAATTGCAGGTTTACGTCATCTCGTCGTATCATCGCATTAACCTCATTCCCTGATAGCTGCGCGACAGAGATCAAAATTTTCCTGCGCCGAGTTGAAAATCGTTTAGATTGCCATCGAGTCGTGATTGTTTCTGCCAATATTACGATGCTAATGTCTCTAGCGTTGTAACCTACATCTCATTTTGTGGGTTATGGTCGCAGGAATTTTGTAATCTCACAATTATTACGGGGAGCGTGAGCATGAGGAGGTATTGTGCATAGTCCTCGCGAAATTGCTGCTAACTTCTTTTGTTTCTCGTGACAATGATACGTCGCGGCCTCTCATCGTAATTAATGTAAGTTGACACAAAAAACACGTCGAATGCTCAGCACATGTCAGCAAGCCAAGACGGAATAAGTGTGAGAACTTCTTGTGTTCTTCAGTCGTGTGCTGAGATATAATAGTTATTCAGACTTTCCGGAACCTCTTATAGCCTTCTTTCTTAGGAATCTATCGTCTGAGAACAGAAAACGGTTCAGTTGTTTGGGTTAGCCAAGCATGTGGCCGGGAGGAAAAAGGTCTTAAGTCAATTTTTTTTTGTGAAAATGAGATTTTTATAATATAAAAATGAATAGAAGTATTAAAATAAATATTCATAATTCCTTTATTCGATTCAAAAAGTACTTAGGACATCAGGTAACGCTCTATAAATCCAGTCAGGAGTCTTATTTGACTTTAACCGTTTTACCAGATTGTATAGAATTGCTTCCACTTTCAGAATATATAAAATTCTCATTTTCACAAAAAACTGACTTAAGACCTTTTTCCTCCCAGCCACAGAATTTATAAGTTGCTGTAAACCAGGGGTGACCAAACTGGGTATCGTGATTACATCGTGTAATCAAAGACATTCATATTGGTAAAGGGAGTTTCCTGTACATTGCTCTATGTCTCGCTTACGTACTGAAGGTAAGCAGTGTCGGTACCATGTCGCTTTACAAACCCTCTGTCTCTACGAGCAGGAACAGAAGATTTCGTACAGAATGGGAAGAAGAATTTATTCGCTGTTCTGTCGGAGAAAATGTAATATGTTGCTTTGCTCAACGGTTCAATTAGTAGTATATAGAAGCGACATTACAGGGCATTACGCTGAATACACATGCATAACAGGTATTATTATTATTATTATTATTATTATTATTATTATTATTATTATTATTATTATTATTTATCAACAAGTGTTACCATAATTTTTATACAGGGTGTTTAAAAAATACGGGACATAATTTCAGGTATGTGTTTCCCACATGTAGACAATCAAAATAGTTCATTACAACATGTGTCCGGAAATGCTTTATTTCCGAGTTATGGCCTTCACAACATTGAAATTCACCCGAACGTTTTTCTTTCCGCAGTTCGTTGCCGTCAAAGGAGACATTAAGAGGGCACTCTGACAGTTCATTCCGAGGCAAAGGTTACATTCAGTGTTGTGTAGGGGTTAGACTGTGCGACATGTATTCAAATCAAGAGCTGGCAGAGATACACTTCATGTACGGTAAGGGGGACGGCAATGCTGCACTGGCTCGTCGCTTGTGCCAGGAGAGGTACCCACAGCGACAATGTCCAGATCGGAAGACATTTGTACGTCTCCATTACCGTCTGTGCGAGTATGGAAAATTTAACTCTCCTGGTTTGGGAAGGGGACGACCAAGATCTACAACTCCAGAAGTTCAGGAGGAGATTCTGGAGGCTGTGACTCCTTCTATCAGCACACAAAGGCTAGCGTTGCAAGTCAATGTTCCTCATACGACTGTCTGGAGACTGTTGAAAGAGTGAGATCAATTGTATCCTTATCATTTGCAACGTGTACAGGCCCTGTCACCAGCAGATTACCCTGCACGAGTTAGGTTCTGTCAGTGGTTCTTGCAGCAGTGTGGTGTAAATCCGAACTTTCCTGCCTTAGTATTATTTGCAGATGAAGCACAGTTCACACGAGATGGCATAACAAATTTCCACAATCAGCATGTATGGGCGTATGAAAAACCACGTGCAACTGTTCCATCTCATCACCAGGTGCGGTTCTCCCTCAACATGTGGGCCGGTATCATTGGTGATCGATTAGTTGGACCCCATGTACTTGTAAACAGACTTACGGGGCAGGCGTACACAAACTTCCTGGAAAACACCATACCTCATGTTTTAGAAGACACTCCACTGATCAATCGTCAACACATTCACTTCTTGCATGATGGCACTCCTGCACACTTCAGTCGTACGGCTCGCCGGTACTTGGATCAAAGGTTTCCTGATCGCTGGATAGGTAGAGGTGGCCCAATTGCTTGGCCTCCACGCTCATCTGATCTGAACCCTCTCGATTTCTACTTGTGGGGTCATTTAAAATCATTGGTTTATTCGTCTCCGGTGCCTGATTTGGAATCCCTTCGGAATCGAATTGTGGCATGTTCTGAGGACATACGCAATACTCCTGGAGTTTGGGATCGTGTTCGCAGGTCAATGAGACATCGATGTGAGGTCTGTATTCAAGCAGGAGGTGGACATTTTGAACATCTTCTGTAATGACAACGACCTGCGGAAAGAAAAACGTTCCGGTGAATTTCAATGTTGTGAAGGCCATAACTCGGAAATGAAGCATTTCTGGACACATGTTGTAATGAACTATTTCGATTGTCTACATGTAGGAAATACATACCTGAAATTATGCCCCGTATTTTTAAAACACCCTGTATACGTGCCTGAATATATATGCCTACATCTTTCCTTGGATAAAATAGTTACTAGACAACGCTATATCTGCATTTCAATTTTTTTTTAAATCTTTTGATGACTATTATAAGTTATTTACTAGTTATTAATTTGATAATAATAATAATAATAATAATAATAATAATAATAATAATAATACTAACAACAATAGTGATAGCATTACCAGAAGCAGCAATATTAACAAAAACAACAACAACAATAATAATAATAATAATAATAATAATAATAATAATAATAATAATAATATAGACAGACTGATTGAATATTACGTGCTAGTGTAGTAATGAAATGAGCTATTAAACTCCAAGAACTGAAATCAACCATAAATCATCGTCATGAAGAGAAAGATGACATAAATAAATGTAAGGAAGCCAGCTATCTAGTGGCGAACGAAATAGCTCGTCCTCTTAAGCCTTCCAACGGAGGAGAGATTTTTAAAAGCTTAATGATCAAGTGGCTGAAATAATTTGTCCAATGAAAGTTGTTAATTAATTTTGAAAAAACTGCGCTTTCTCGACTAAATGTTCAGAAGAGAATTCAGGAGATTTCTGATTGTGTTGACAAGGAATAAAAAAAAAAAAAAAAAAAAAAATATATATATATATATATATATATATATATATATATATATATATATATTTTATTGGCTCTTGATGACAGTAGTGACACTACTGATACAGCAAAGCGGGTTGATGAAGAACTCAATGTTAGTGCACGAACCACCACCATCATTTTCGACGTGCTGAAGGGTCGTCCCTAACCTAACCCTCCTTTAGCCACTCAATACTGCTACAAAGAAGATTAGCCACCGGCGTGACTCAGTCGGTTGAGGCGCTTGCCTGTCGGTCTGAAGTTGCGCTCGGGCGCGGGTTCGATCCCCGCTAGGTCTGATTACCTGGTTGGGTTTTTCCAAGGTTTTCCCCAACCGTAAGGTAAATGCCAGGTAATCTATGGCGAATCCTCGGCCCCATCTTGCCAAACATCATCTCCCTATCACGAATCTTATCGACGCTAAATAACCTCGTAGTTGAATAATTTGAATAATTTCGAGGGAAAAATTGTTCCGGAGCCGGGTATCGAACCCGGGACCTTTGGTTTAACGTACCAACGCTCTACCACTGAGCTACCCGGGAACTCTAGCCGACACCGATCCAATTTTTCCCTCTATATCCACAGACCTCAAAGTGGGCTGACAACCGTCAAGCAACCAACTTCGGTGTCGGTTAGAGTTCCCGGGTAGCTCAGTGGTAGAGCGTTGGTACATTAAACCAAAGGTCCCGGGTTCGATACCCGGCTCCGGAACAATTTTTCCCTCGAAATTATTCAAATCAACTTTACAGGGAGTTATACCTGAAATATTGATTTGCATAATACACGTCACTGTTCGTTAACAGAAAACCACAATTAAAGTCACACAGAGTTAGTGTGCACTCGAAGTTGGTTGCTTGACGGTTGTCAGCCCACTTTGAGGTATGTGGATATAGACGGAAAAATTGGATCGGTGTCGGCTAGAGTTCCCGGGTAGCTCAGTGGTAGAGCGTTGGTATGTTAAACCAAAGGTCCCGGGTTCGATACCCGGCTCCGGAACAATTTTTCCCTCGAAATTATTCAAATCAACTTTACAGGGAGTTATACCTGAAATCTTGATTTGCAACCTCGTAGTTGATACAGCGTCGTTAAATAACCAACTAAAAAAAAAGGAAGATTGTAAATCTTCTTTTGATAAGGCAAATTCCTCACGAGAAATACGGAAATGTGTGGCAACAGTGGGGAAATATTTTAAGAAGGTCGTATGTTGTTAGTATTGATATTTCACATGGTGCTGCGTTCTTTCTACTGGCCAGTCTGACTCCGGAGAGAGGCTTCGAGTTGTCTGAAAGCGTGAGATAGCCTTGCATAAATTCATATTTCTCATTTTGCTATACGATTGAGAGTTTGCGAGTGTGAGTGACATGTGGGAATTTAGAGTGCTGTGGGTTACCTTCTACAGAACTTGCAGCTGTTAAGTGCCCAGTTTACGGCCTCGTTTTCGGCATACTCGGTCACAGTAGCCACTTCGCCGTCCATTCACGTCGTTGTTACTGGAGTGAATGTTTTTACTTCCACAAATACGGCGCATTAATAAAGAGCCATTTTAACATGTGTAACCTCTTTGTTGAGTCGTGATGGTTTTATGGGGTATGTTGTAACAGTTGACAGAGTAACTCTAACAGCAGCGCCAAACTAGTCTGACTGTGCGTGCAGCAAGGGCACAAGCTCCACCTGTAGCTTTCAAGAGATCTTGCTAACATGACGAAATAGATTGTTCGAGGACCATTTGCTTCAACCAACCTGCTTGTCACCAACCACCTAAGTACTTCACAGTCGGTCATCGCATAGAGACGCGATGGTGCCGACCACCATCACCACCACGATTAGAGTCGTCGTAATCATCATCATCATCATCATCATCATCATCATCATCATCACAAGGTCTCCTAATCTTACAGAAATTTAGCTTCGCTGCTGGAATTATCTTTTATTGGATTCACAGAAAATGCCAATTTTTTTTAGTCGGTTACTTAACGACGCTGTATTACTTATAAGTAGAGGCGGATGTTGATGAAAAGTCATCTCCTTGTTTTTCACATTAGGACGATGCCTATTAATATAGAAATCCTTTCTATGGTAATATCAACGTAAACAATAATTTGTTATATTGAATTTTTTGTATTTTTTGACGTTTTTGAACTAACAGGTCTAATTTATATTTTTTTTCGACTTTTTTTGGTCATTTTTAATACTTTGAAGATCGTTTAGATCATTTGGATTGCATTTTACTTTCTTCTTTACCGATAGATCTGTTAAATCATTTTCTAAGCAAATAGATCAGTAGTAATTACCTACTGAATAAGTGAATAAGAATGAAGTTTGAGTTTTATAGTTTGGAACACACTATAAAATCCAGCCCTCATTCCACTGAAGGCTTCACTTCACACAACGGAAGTAATATAAAATGCTTGACAACAGCTTAGTTTAAATGACCGACCACCCCTGATTGAAACACATTGTAAACCTCATTAAAATCTATAGTTTTCCCTTAAAACCTTCATTTTGTTACATGTTCTTTTCCTTTATCTTAGCTAAATTCCAGGAAGTTGCCTCCTCTCACCGAGATTTGCAGGGCAGTCATTGAAACAAGGTGACTAATTTTTAAGAAGTTGTGGTGCGAGTACAGTGAATAATATTTAAATGTCATTTTCTTTTAATTTCATGTCATTTTTCCATTAATTTAAGGGCATTTTAATGATCATTTAAGTAGATTTTTACGTCATCAACATCCACCCTTTAATCATAAGTTTCCGGTATTTAATATCGATGGAATTGACGATTTCGTGATGGTATTTGACGAGATGAGCGCGAGGATTCGCCTTAGAATTACAGTTGGGGAAAACCTAAAAAAGAAGTTCTGCGTTGTATCAGGGAATACGCAGAATACGTCACCCGATGCTGACAAGTGGGCTATTCTGCCTCAATCTTGACAGCCAGGTCCCATCCTCATATACAACTACCTCCTAAGCCTCAGGGCCCGGAACACCAAACTTTTCCTCTATCAGCATCGGAAATCCGTACTGCTCCCCGTACTTCTCCCATTGCAGATGATAGCTGAAAAAAAATGAGGGGATGATGGAGAATGTTCATGTAATGATAGAGACAACGGTAATACTCCGAGAGAAACTACCTGCAACATCTGCTTTGTCCATCACAAATTGCTAGGCCTGGCGGGGGATCGAACCCTGGCGCTTGTACTTGATAATGGTTGATACGGAGAGCGGGAGTGCAATAAGACGACATTTTGACAGTTCTTTTAGATCGGAGCGCAGAAAATGAAGTGATAACGATTTATTTCAAGATAAGAATGCGGATACTGCAGTAAGGGGAAGCAGAATGATAACAGACTTAAGGCTGGTTCACAATAAACCGGTAACGGAAACGACAAGAACGAGAACGGATTTTTAAAAAATGAATATATTTAAATATGAGCATTCACAATTAACGAGAAGCTTGCCGAAGCCCGGGAACGGGAACCGAGAGTTGGTCAAGTTTTAGTTTTGCCGTTCTCGTTTCCGATCACAGCCTACTAGATTCATTCTGTTGTCATCAAAAAACTATTTGCTCGTCGTATATTTTGTAGCAAAAAGGGCATGACATAATATCTTGTCCATTCGTTGCTTGTAACTAACGCAGAAATTCAGTAGAATCACTTTCCATATATGCTAGGTGTTTATGTGACCAGACTACCACGTGAATTGAATTCTTAAATATTCCGTGTCTTAAATTTCGAAGTTGATTATGTTGGCTGGCTTGTAGGGCTACTCATGAGAGAATGCCATTGGTCAAGTATACACAAATAACATCAGAATGCGTAATATCGACTTTACATATCGTTATTGACATACATATCGATTTGCATAGCCATTTCCGTTCTCGGTTTATTGTGATCAGACATCTTTAGATTAAAGGCTGGTTCACAATAAACCGGGAACGAGAACCAGAATGAAAACGAGAAGCAGAGAACGTGAATATGAAATTTTTGATTCACAATAAACCGAGAACGTAGACGACTATGCATATCGATATGCATCTCAATAACGATATGTAAAGTCGATATTACGCATTCTGATGTTATTTGTGTATAATTGACCAATGGCGTTCTCTCATGAGTACAAGGCAGCCAATATAAACACAGGTTAACCAACTTCAAAATTTCAACGGTACTATAAATATGCCCATGAATCTTTATTATCACAACCTATTTTAAGTCTACCATAACGTAAAATAATTACAGAAGAAACATTTGTAATGGAACAAAAATGAACACAACAGTAGTTATTGAATTGAAGTATGAATATGTAGTGTGTAATACAACCAATACGGTAATAAAATATGATTCACTTATGATCGGTGTTCAAAGATGCAGCTATTGGAAGCCACGTATTCTCCTTCATTTTCTCATCTTTATACGAGGCGCGCTGCTTATCGTAAACGTGAGGATTTTCCTCAACACTCAATATTAGAATCTCATCAAATAAAACTTGCTCCATGATGCACATCACAGAACAAAGTAATGCATAGGTTATGTCACGGTCTTCTTGCTACAAAATATACGACGACAAAATAGCTTTTAGATGGCATTAGAATGAATCTAGTGGGCTGTGATCGGAAACGTGAACGCCAAAGTTGAAACTTGGCCAACTCTCCGTTCCCGATCCTGGGCTCCGGCAAGCTTTTCGTTAATTGTGAATGCTCACATTTAAATGTACACATTTTAACTATTTTACCGTTTTCGTTTTCGTTCCGATTCTCGTTTCCAGTTTATTGTGAACCAGTCTTAACGTTCTTCGCTTCCCGTTCTCGTTTCTGGTTCTCGTTCCTGATTTATTGTGGACAAGCCTTTACAATCCTTCTTTCAGTAATCAAGTCTTGAACTATAGGTCTAATACCACAGTCTAATATATACATACAGTCACGAAGCTTGAGTTTATGAGGGTACTAGGAACAATAGACTGTGCGGATACTATTTCGCATTGTCTGTGATGAGGCGATAGTAGCGATCCTAGTGGTTAGCAACTATCTATGGATGCATATTTACTACGTATTGAGTTTCTTGACTGTATATATACTAGAATGTGATATTACATTGCGTGTTGACGCAGTCGCTGGTCGTTTGTGCTCCTTTGCGGCGTTTTCGTCACTGCGTCAACTGCACGCGGTCGCGGAGGCAGAACCGTCAAGAGCCTCTTGACACACTTGACGTTCGCTGACGCATCTCTATTTACAAACACGTGAGGAACCACAGACTTACAGGTGTTTCACAAAAACAGCTTCTCGAGGTCGTTGAAATTGACTTTGTTGGAGAGTAGGCTTCAGAAACTGAATTGAATTAATTGTAGGCTATATTTTGCATTTATGGAACAAGAATTTTATAATACCATCAGAAAAAGAAAGCAAAAATTATTATGTTTTAAAGTAAGCGATCATATAAGAGCTACCGTAGTTATTATTAACGAATGTAGCCACCTTGGTAGCAAATTTGTAGAACAAGGTTCGAATCCTGGTAATGGCGGAATCGTATTTGTGGACTTAGGTTACCAGATTATTTTAATGAAATGTAGAACACAATGGTTCAAAATGTAGGACATTACACGAAAATGTGGAACATTATAGAATAGTATAAGAAAATTAAATATCAAAATCTAAAATTCAGCCAAAAATAGCCTATATATAGGGTAAATTAGGGTCTGTTGGACAGTCGGGCATGTTGGGCACTTTGTACTTTAACGTGTTACCTCGCCACTTGTGGGCACCACATTCTGCTAGAAGTCAATTACGGAAGTAGCCACGAGTGGAGCTACTTCAGTCATTGACTTCTACCAGAATGTGGTGCCCACAAGTGGCAAGGTAACACGTTAAAGTACAAAGTGTCCAACATGCCGGACTGTCCAACAGACCCTAATTTACCCTATACGCGGTGTCCCATTTATCGTGTGCTGTTTTTACTTTTATTCCCGCTTAATTTGGAGACAGCTGCAGAACTCAGGAGATTTACCTCAAGGCCGAAGTTCTTAATAATTTTCTCCCATACACGAGGTGATTTGCTTGTGGATTTAGTTTTACACAGCTTACCTTCAGGTAAGTCTTTCCGTGTATGGGACCCTTAAGAGAAGGAGGAATGTGGAATTTGAAAGCTACCTTTTTTTTTCCCACCGTTACAGGAACCGTGAGAGTTGTTCTTTCAACGTCTTAATATAGAAAAGTTTATCCCTAGCCAAAAGTCGAGTCCCGGACTGTTCCATGATCACTGCAGCGTGATTTGAACCGTGCCTTTAGTGTGACTTTGTATTATTAGGTCTTTAACTCTGTTTATTATTACTGTTTCAAGTATATTCATGATAATGAGTTTGAAAGGAAAGAAATTTCTTGTCGCTACAAGGAGAAGCAGTGGGAGTGCTAGACCGTGAAGCTTGTGTGCATCTTAGCCGCGATTTGCCGTTATGTAAGAAAATATGTAGCCTATTTGATACGGCAGGGGTCCAGGAATTTACATAGAGGAATAATAACACTCGTCTAATGTGACAGCCACTCCGGTAGGACGACGCCAAAACCGGACCGGGCAGAATGGGAGCAATGGAACCGAGCGGGGTGCGGCTTAGCTGTGTAGCGATCTCGTTTTAATTGAAACGTTGAGTAAGCAAGTTGCTCATGCTCAGAAGTTATTACACAGTACCATCTTCCTAAGACCGAGAGCCGGGTTCAAATGGAGTGTGTGGTGGACAAAGACAATGTTGAAGCAGTTTTTATTATTTTTTTTTTCACTCACTCACTCACTCACTCACTCACTCACTCACTCACTCACTCACTCACATATATAAAGGTGGAAGTAAAAACCTTGCAGATTTTCAGAGAAATAGCTCATGTTGTATATAACAAAAACTGTATTATCATATTGGTGCAAAGTTCATAGATTTTAAGGGGAGGCAGAGGTGAAATTTTCGAACAAAACTGAAGAAAAAATGAAAATTTGGTTTTTTCCATTTGTATTATCTTTATTTTCGTATTCCGATGTTAGTTTTTGATTTTGTACCCTTTAAAAGTATGAAATTAAAACCAAGATAACTGTATTACTATATTATTCCCATAATAAACTAATTATCATTATTTATATACCTTCTCTGAACATATACATAAAAAGAAATATTGAACATTTCTTACAACATGGTGCATGGAGCATTTTATATCAAACGATATAAAGTTTTATAAAATTATTAATATTTACAGAACTATTGTACTTAGAAAGTTGAAACTTGGTATGTCCATTACTAATAACATACTTAGAGTATCCATGATCAATTTCAAACAGTCCACACCTGTGGAGTAACGGTCAGCGCCGCGAAACCAGGTGGCCCGGGTTCGATTCCCGGTCGGGGCAAGTTACCTGGTTGAGGTTTTTTCCGGGGTTTTCCCTCAACCCAATATGAGCAAATGCTGGGTAACTTTCGGTACTGGACCCCGGACTCATTTCACCGGCATTATCACCTTCATCTCATTCAGGCGCTAAATAACCTAAGCTGTTGATAAAGCGTCGTAAAATAACCTACTAAAATAAAAAAAAAATTCAAACAAATCTCTCTGCCTCTGCCTCCCCTTAAGAATTTTTTTTTCAAATGTTTAACATCCTCTTATTCGGTAATTATTGCAAGTACTACCGTGATTTTTGCTCATACCGATATAAAATGTAGTAAGGAATTAGCAGGAATTTTGGATCCAGAATATATAATGCATTAATTAGAGCTTACCCTGAACTAAGTACACTGAACACACATAGATTTAAGAGACAAATTAGATTAATTATCTAATTTTTTTGTCTCTCCTTAAGCTATATGAGTTTAAAATTGTAATCTAATGCTAGTGTACTTTGTATTTTCTATATTTGTATATGTCATGACATGGTCTGTATTTTACTATATATGAATATAACTATGCTGAATTAACACTATTCAATTTTATATAACTACACTGAACTGCCCATGTATTGTGGGTCCCTATCACCACGGCATGGCGCGTCCTCAGGTTGCGGATAGAGGAGACGGCCTCCAGATATGGAGGGTAGCTGCGAATATATTGAATAAGCAGTCGTGGACAGCCGATAAGGGGTGGTCCTCCAGCTTGGGGGTTGGACGAAGGGCTAACATCCCATCACCATAAAAAACAGCTTGTTACGAAACCTAACAGTAAGCCTCGGAATGGGACTGATTCTCCGGCACGACCACAGGTTAGTTGGGAGGCCGGAGGGAAAAAGACCTTTGGGGAGGCCTAGACGTAGATAGGAAGATAATGTTAAAATGGATTTGAGGGAGGTGGGATATGATGATAGAGCCTGGATTAATCTTGTTCAGGATAGGGACCGATGGCGGTCTTATTTGAGGGCGGCACTGAACCTCCGGGTTCCTTAAAAGCCAGTAAGTAAGTAAGTAAGTAAGTAAGTAAGTAAGTAAGTAAGTAAGTTATACTGAACTGCGCCCGAGCACGAGCTTCTACTCTTTCGGGCTGCAATGCCTAATGTAGTGTAAACCTTGTGTATTCAATAAATAAATAAATTTGAAATTTATTCCTTTGAGGTATTTCAATAACGTGTGCATTTAATCACAAAACGTAATATAGGTTTTCTATTCATTTAAGTGTAGGCCTACGGTACCCTATCATCCCTTTTAATCTGCAGGATTATTTCACTTCCACTTTGTATATGTAGGTCTATAAGTTATACAGGGACATCACTTTATTTTTACCAACATTTTTAACATTAACCTGGCTATACTCGGAAACACTGTTGCCCCCTTCCATTACAGGAATTTTATGTTACCAGTGCAATATGTAAACAAATCATTTTACTAGGTATAGGAGGAGAGAAAAGTAGTGTATCCATTTATGTTGTAAGGAAATACGATATTACGATTTTCAGTTTGATCATCACTTTTACGGAATTTATCAAAATACAGTAGAGTAGTAACATTTTTTTTTCAAAAGCTCAACTTTTCAGGCGGCTATGTTCGTTACGTAATGTCTACTTTATTTAGCGTATTAATTATTGATGTTATCATACAATATAGAGAGTGCATCTAAATTGAGGGGGGGGCATAAGTAAAGGGCTGTAAGTGCACTTAAGTTACTTTTGAGAAAATGGGGTTTAAATATTTAAGCTTTCGTAAAATCGGTGAAATTTTTTATTTAAATTTTAATGTGTGATGCGAATAAAATATCCCTTTGCCACTAAAATTTTAGATACTTTTGCTTACACTGGATGCACTTAACTCATGTTATTACAAATGTCACTAGCATTCCTTTGCTTCTAGCCACCTCAATTCAAAAAAAGCTAATCTGAATTTTTAAACAAGTTGCTGAAAATGGTTGCCGTTCATTACAATGCAGGCTTCAATTCAGTACGCATATTATTAAAAACATTTTGAAGCATATTCTCTGAAATTGAATTTATCGTTTCTTGAATATAATTTTTTAGTACGATATTATTAATATAGGTTCTTTCTTCTATGGAAAACGCAATCATATTTATGAAACACACTATACACTGCAGTGTTAATTCACTGCTTGATGACTTCGAATGCAACAGCGGCCGTAAGTTTGGGTGTCTGACGGGAGCAAGGACATTAGTGAAGGGGTGAGAGTGAAGTACATTCAGAAGTGCAGGTACAATAAAAATGCAAGTAAAAATAAAATGATGTCCCTGTATAAGGTGGTGCTCATGTTATGGCCATGTTCCTGATATGGCCACCCCCCTATTGTGAGTTAGTTAACCAAAAAATCTGCTAAATTGCAGCAGCATCCAGCGAAAGGGCATCCTGGTATGTCACTTGATCGTTTTCCATCCAGGCAGGCTGAGCAATAGGGCGTCAGTTGCCTGTTTTGCGGTTTTCATGTGACCTCTTCTTATTTTACTCTGGTACGTCTCCTTTGTTTTATGCATGTTTTTCAAAGACTTGTTTCATGAAAATCATAGTAATCCATTCAGTTTTTAATGTTCTGTTGATTGGTGTTGTCGTTGATGGCGTATCTTTTACGAGTTGTTCATAATCAAACGATTTTCGTGAAAGCTTACCTGCTTCTGATATGACCATATTAAATGCACCATGGCTATATCAAGTTCATTTCACTTTAATTTTTTCATCTGACAAATTTGCATGCCTTATAGCTGGGATTACGCAAAAATTTGGTATTTTAAGAAAAACAACGTACTTTTTTTTATGGAAAAACCTGTTTTGACTACACTTTTGAATTATAAAAAAGTTTATTAAGTGTCATGTTTATTCATTTTACACCAAAATTATTTAATTTTAACACAACTGCGCTATCAAACTGAAAACAATCACGATTTGTAGAACATGGAACAAGGGTGGCCACATCATGTGCACATGTTCCTGATATGGCCACTAGGTAGACTTTTGGAATTTGGGACTTTTTGGACAATTAAAGTTATTTCTATGGGGAAAGGAAAGTGTTTTAAGAAAGTCCATTAGAATGAGAACGAGTAAGAAAAATGTGGTTTATATTTTATTTCAAAATGGCGGCTAGAAAAATTCTCAAATCTTAGCATGGCCATATCACGGACACCTACCTTAAGTTGAAATTTTTGCTGAACTTCTTAGGTACCGGTAATTCATTTCTATGATTAGCAATTCACTTTTATGTTCCTGTTTGAGTGTCATTGCTTCAGCCTCATAAAGTAAAATACTTTTCATTAATGAGTTGTATATTAAAATGTTCAACCGAGCGGTATAAAGATAAATGTCTTCATTGATTATGACGGGAATGGAACTCGAACTGATTGTTTCGGGAGCGTGTGCTCTACGACTGTTTGACCATTACGAACTATTACTGCTTCGTGAGTGACAAGGTAGATAGAAGTTAAAGTTTTTACTTTCAAATATACTTTCAAATGGTTTTAAAAGAATGGAGCTCTAGTGAAAGTAAAACAATCTCTTTCAGTCGCGATTTGTTTTGTATAGGAAAAGATGCAATTCTGTACGGAATAGATTATTTTTTTTTTTTGTTTCTAATTAACTATAGTAATATTTTATTTACCGACGCTTCCAACTGCAGAGGTTTTTCAACGTTGAAGTTCATCGTGGACGAGAAATAGCCCGCGAATTTTGTCTGAAGCCCTAGTTCTTTTATGTGCCGTAAATGTACGAAATTTATCTGTAGTAATGTCACGAGAGGTCTGAGATTTGCCGATAAATCCACGAGCGAAGCGAGTGGATTTATCTGGGAAATCTCAGACCTCGAGTGGCATTTATTAGGACTATTTCGTGAATACAATAAAAATGTAAATAATATATCCCTAAAATTCGATCACAAAATGTTAATAATTGTTTATTAACGAATACTTAACCTATTCAGACATTGTGAAATTGAAATACTCGTAGATGAATATCGATTACTACAATAAAGAAATTCGACGTTATTATTCAGTAATGCCAATTGCGAAAAGCGAAATACAGGTTTAACAATGTTAATTACATGTACTGCATTTTTCTCTTATTATTACAACATAAATACATTTTCATTATCAGCTGAAATCATAATTTAATTTAACAGTAACAGTAGAGACAGCTATATACCAATGCTTATGTATTCACAGCGAGACATGTTGCTACACAGTGAAGTCATCTCTGTATAGATAGGCCTAATTAAAACACGAATTTTATTACGCCATACGGAAGGCAGTTTGATGAAAATACCTTATTATTACTATGCAAGGTCATTGGGCTTGATATGCGATGATGTTACATAAATTTGAACATCTGACTTTATATTAAATGTTTCATTTCATTCACAAGATACAATTTTATAGGCTACTTATAGGTTATATTACCTGTGGAAGCAGGACCAATGTCAGCTGTCTCTTATTTCGACCGTTACAATCAGTGCTACACGAAAGCAATTTTTATAGCTCGACAAACGCATTCTCGCTGTAGTGTGTAACGGAACTAAAGCTAGCATCTACACAGTTCAGTATTCCAATCGCGTATGCGTGCAATCCGGGAAGAATATTGAAAGAATCAAGTTTAAAAGGTACGTTCAATTAAGATGCCTGAAGATTTTGTGTCTACATGGTGAGCCGTTTTGAACGTCGTCTTCACTGCTTAAATATATTAATTAATATTAAATATCAATCTTGCATTCATTGCTTTAAAGGTGAAAGAAAAGTTTAACAGTGTAGTTGCATCTTAATGTATTCATGATCATCAATTTACGGGGAAACAGTTGGCAACAACGACTAAACAAAAGAACGACCATGCGATAAATTGACAACGATAAATCTAGCTGCAAAAATTATCGCAAAGTCTGACTGTCATTGGTTGGAATTCAAAATTTCATTACACTTCATTGCTCGAAAATGGAATGACGTCATATAAACGAAATAGTCTAGAGAAAATAAAAATATGAGTGGGATTTAATTGACTATTACACGATTAGAAGAAAGTATAATTATAAAGATTAGAATAAATCAAGTGCTCTAATACAGTAAAATATTAATTGACTTACTAAAGTTCTATTTCACTAATGTTAGCTTCACAAAATGTTTCAACGAAGCCGCCATTTTCAATCGACTATCTATGCGGGAAACAAATGACGATCGCAAAGCATGTTTTGTGGTACCGTAAAGAATTTGCAGTTAGAAATGTTAGCAAACAAAGACACAAATGCTAGGGAAGTGATAAAAACAAACAAATGCTAAAGAAGTGATAAAAATAAACAAATACTAGGGAAGTGATAAAATTGTAGTGATAAACAGCCATGATTCGTTGAAACACGTCCTTTCACACCGTTTTATTGATCAAAAGTAATATGACGTAGTAAAAGTGTAATAGTCACCAATTCTACAAACGCTAAATAAACGTCCAGTTCATATTGCGTCGTTAAATGACATTAAAAAAAAGGAAAGTACTTCACTTGAGAGAAAATTCCCTGGTATGTGGGAAATTTCCCTCTATCATTACTTGTGACCAATATAGAGGCATGCGGATGTTGACATCGGGAATTCCCGACTGAAGGCCACATCGGAGGCGGGCACGGTACAATTTGGCGAGAATGTAGAGCATAGGATCCTGTTGGGACGGAATTGAAGGGACTAGTTGTGTTCTTATTCGTTTGTTTGTTTGTTTATTTTACCAAGTTGCGGCTATTTAGAGTCGATGACATCGCTCGAGGTCTGTTGGAAATTACCAGCAAAAAGACAGAAAAGAATGCCACATAATACAATAGCCAAAGTAAGGGAGTTGCTGATCCTTTATTCAAACGAGTGATGTCAGCTGAAATTTCACCACAACTAGCGCGGTGCACTGTCAAAATGATCGGGGTTGTACCGTAATGTCGATGGTGGGTATAACGAACAAGTTGAATGGGTAGAGACAGATAGATGCTTATAGTTTAGAAAAAAATTTTGAAAAAACATACAATTGTTTAGTCACACGTTAAAAAATGTTAAAATTAAAAAAAAAAAAGGTATATACCTTGGACAGACGGCCCGTTTCGACGTGATGTTACGTCTTCATCAGTGTCTCCTAGTAGTTCAGGAGACACTGATGAAGACGTAACATCACGTCGAAACGGGCCGTCTGTCCAATATATATACCTTTTTTAAAAAATTTAACACTTTTAACGTGTGACTAAACAATTTTATGTTTTTAACAAACAAAGTGTTAACGTGAACTAGAATCAATGAAAATGTTTGAGTTTTGCATCGAATGTTTGGATATCTTCAACGTTTTGGGAGCCACGGGCGTAGCTCAGTGGTTTCGATTCCCGTTTGGGCTGATTACCTGATTGGCGTTTTTCCGAGGTTTTCCCCAATCGTAAGGCGAATGCCAGGTAATCTATGGCGAATCTTCGGTCTCATCTCGCCAAGTACCTCCTCGCTATCGCAAATTCGATTGACGCTTAAATAACCCAGCAGTTGATACAAGAGGTTCTGTCATGAGGGTATATCAGATCTGAAGTGTCTCTTACTCTGTTGTGTCCCTTATACCAGGTGTTCCAGAGGAGCAGGATCAAAATGATATGGATGATAGGTCCAATATGAATATTTTAGGCTTTCACAATGGTTGTGCTTAAAAAAAGTTTTGGTAAGAATACTGTAACACGAATATCACGATAGTTGCATTAAGCAAGGAGGAAAAGAAGAAGAATAAGAAGAAGACGAAGAAGAAGAAGAAGATTTAGTATGGGCAAAAAGTGCAGAAGAGTTGTCAACTTTGTTCACTTGGAAATAAAACTATCTAGCATAAAATTGCTTCGCTGAATTTATTACTCCCCACATTTTAAATAAATCTGTTCGGTCACTGGTGTGGCTTGAATGCCCAGTCTTGTTTTAGTAAGGTCTTTGGAAGTGTGGGCGGGAGGAGTAATAATCCGATTCGCTGCATTGTTTACCTGTCTGAATATAAATAAAATTTCCGTCGTTGAAGGGTTGCTGTGGTACGGACGGTGAATATTAATGTTGTGTTGCGTTGTACTATCTAGGATGAAAACATTCTGTTCGGTGAGAGGAAGAACATTCTTTTCAAGTGTGTAGATAAAAAAATTAGACCTACTATTAAACACATTTTCATTTTTAAATTTCCGCAATTAGTCGAAATAATAAATATCAGTGTAATCCAGTGCAGCAGTTTTCTTGGTTTCTTATTAAGGTAAAACAAATATTTTAACCTTAAAGTTTCCATTATTCTAAGCCTCAGGCGTAGCTCAGGTGGTAGCATGTTTGCTGCTCATTCAGAGCTATCCTTGAGCGTGGGTTCGATTCTCATATCGAATCATCGTCTTCAACCTAAACAACATAAACAGGAAATACACACATTCGGCAGTAAATCGTGTATATACACAACACATCTTCGCAAATCCCCCGAACACAAACAACAGAACAACACTGGAGAAACTCTTCTACAACTACCACCAGCCCCCACCACCAAACTAAAACACACAAACAAAACCACAAACACTGTTGGAAATTTGAATACTGTCTGAGAGGACACACGACAACAACAGAGAGGCAGATGAATAAAATAACACCACACCATGAAAGTCTCCATAACGATTCAGACGCTTCTGCCACCGGAAGGGGAAACTTAACAACATAAAAAATATATGTATGTATGTAGGCCTATGAATGCACAGTGTTCTGCCCAAGAGCAGGTCTTTAACTGCAAACCCAGCATTTCCCATTCTTGCTTTCCTCTTAATCTCCCCATATAATACCTTAATGCTGTCTATCAACTGATATCTTTCACCCCGAACTCTTGTCCCGTTCACCATTCCTTAAGCATCGCATATTAATAAATTAGGTCTACACCAAAATAATTAAAACAAAAAAAAAGGTATAAAATAAAATAAAATAAAATAAAATAAATAAAAAGCCAATCACCGCACTCACACACCTACTGGCACTTATGTCAGAAATATCGTCATATACAGTATGTAAATATATATTTATTATTATTTATGTACAATTGCTGGAGAGGGCATCCTGCGAGTATAAGATCCTAAAACGGCCTCTGGCTCAAAGCCAGTGAAGTCAATAAACATCACAACATCTCTCCAAATACTGCACCATCTCGCTGTTATCTACTCCATCAAGCTAAAAACCTAGTAGTTCAGTCCACCACTCTGGAGTAACAAATTCCTGGTTGGTACAAATTACCTGGTTGGGGTTTTTTCCGACATTTTTCCTCAATCAACTGAAACAGAATGGCTGGATAACATTCGGTGTTGGACCTTGGACTCACGTATCATTGCATGTTTACAAGAGTGAGACCGTTCGACGACAAATATAATTTCCGAATTTCGATGATGAAGACAGTGGTGACACTGATGCTGGATATTATATTCTAACGCCGTGCATATTGACGTGTAACCATTTGCGCCTCTGCCTACTTTTTGGCTATTATGATGAATAATCTAGTTTTGAGGTTGGGGCATCCATTAGGTTGGATTCTGATAGCCCCGTATGAGAGAATGAAGTATGGAAGTAGGGAAGCTGGATGAAGATGATAAAAAGGGCGAAAAGATCCCAGTGTCAGGGCCGAAAGTTATACAGTATTTGCTCTTAATCGGTTGAGGAAAAATCCCAGAGAAACCTCAATCAGGCAATTTGTCCCAACCAGGATTCGATCCCAGGCTCGCTAGTTTCGCAGTCAGACACGCTGACCGCTACTCCAAAGCGATGGACTTGATTGTGATAAAAATTATGCCAAAATAATTATCATGGGAAACATAATTTTTACTGCGATAATAGTGTAAATAATGAAAATAATGAAAATGACGGCAAGAGGACGTGATGAGGAATATAATTAAGTTGACGGTGATGAAAATGATGAATACAATAATTTTATGCTCGACCATGCCGAAATGTAGTAATTATACACCTGGTAGCAGCCCTTTAATGGACCTCATTAAAGTACACCTATTCATTAAAGTTCAGGTGTTCAACCAATCAGAAAACACCATTGTAGCATTATGAAAGCGCAAGTATCGATTATTCTCGGATATGCAATCGAAAGACAACTAGCGAAACGTCACGGAGGCTGGAAATCCAATACTGTTGCAGAAGGTTATGTTCTGTTACTATAATAATTAGCGTTAATTGTAAATAATATTCAAATAAACTCAATTTGTCATCTCGTTTTTCAATGTCTAAATCAATTTCAAGGTTATATCAAGATTAATGTTTATTTTACTCTCTAGATTATATGATGAAAGAGTGATGGAACGGAGAAAAATTCTCTCCGGCGCCGGGATTTGAACCCGGGTTTTCAGCTCTACGTGCTGATGTTTTATCCACTAAGCCACGCCGGATACAACCCCGACGCCGGTTAGAATCGTCTCAGATTAAGCTCCATCTCTTGGGTTCCCTCTAGTGGCCGCCCTCTCCACTACGTCATAGATGTCTATGAACGCAGGACCGAAGTCCATACATGTGTTGAGGTGCACTCGAATGAGTGACTGGTTGGCCGGGATCCGACGGTATGGGCGCCGTCTTAAATCACAAAGTGATTTATTACGCATATCATATATATATATTTTGATGTACCGAAGTACATATGATATTTCCATGCAGATATTCTGCGTCATCATATGATGAAAGAGTGATGGAACGGAGAAAAATTCTCTCCGGCGCCGGGATTTGAACCCGGGTTTTCAGCTCTACGTGCTGATGCTTTATCCACTAAGCCACGCCGGATACAACCCCGACGCCGGTTAGAATCGTCTCAGATTAAGCTCCATCTCTTGGGTTCCCTCTAGTGGCCGCGTCGGGGTTGTATCCGGCGTGGCTTAGTGGATAAAGCATCAGCACGTAGAGCTGAAAACCCGGGTTCAAATCCCGGCGCCGGAGAGAATTTTACTCCGTTCCATCACTCTTTCATCATATGATGACGCAGAATATCTGCATGGAAATATCATATGTACTTCGGTACATCAAAATATATATCTCTAGATTATATCAAGGTCAATGACATTTGTTTCTAGGAAAAAATCAATACTTTCGCGTTTGCGCACATCTCACAATTTACGAGATATTGCACAAGGTCAGTTCCGCTCCCCAGTCAGATAAGAATAACATGAATACTTATGAATAATTTCAAGTTAGAAATATGGTTGAGCATAAAAAGTCGTATGAAACTTGCCTATAATGGTAATTAAGACGCTCGTATGAAAATTATGAAACTTGCGTCTTAATTACTACCATTATAGGCTCGTTGCATAATGTACTATTATTAACTTCGTTGCTGAGCCCTCGTTACCTGGAAACACAACTGATGCCATATTATGTTGCTGTATCGCTGGAGTCTACTTTTGTTGAATTGGTTTCATAGTTGCGGCGCAGAGCAGAAATGCTTGATTTCACAAAGTATTCTGCATTCAGAGCTTGTTTTTCAGGTTATGTTTATGTGATAGGCTGACCTCATATATCTGTTGGTATATGACGTCCCTACATGCGGACGAGGGTGGATGCCCTCTGTGGCCTGCGCGCCGACTTGTGTCGCGGGGGGCGTACCAGACAGTTTGCAGCACGCGCCATTAATTACTATGGGGCCCGCGTGGGCGTGGAATTATGAGGGATCAGGTTAAGTCTCCTCTGCTGTATTGCTCCGTTTAGGGCGTCAAAAGTTACAATTTTTACAAATTTCAGCCTATTTCTTTTAATTCCAGGGCGAAGTTAACCACAAAAATTCTGCGCGACGGCCCGTAGGGACCATGGCCGACTAGCCGATTGCTGGCTTCACTTTCACATGTCTCAGCAGAGGTGGACGATCATCCAATCAGTAGGGCGGTAAATTCTGGTAAGCCGGTTTTCGAACCCGATTTCACTATCTACCTTAGATCCCCGAATCCACCATGACGCTGAGTAGGCACCGGTTCCATATACTGGCCGAAATTTCATGAACAGATTTCTTCCCCATGAGGACTCGAACCAGCGCTCATTCCATAACGTAAGTCCAGGCATGATGCCTTAGAACACGACGATACGACGTGAAGTTAACCATACAAGTTTTATTTCTTCGAAAGTTCACTATTATTACTAACACTTTAATAATAATAATAATAATAATAATAATAATAATAATAATAATAATAATAATAATAATAATAATAATAATAATAACTAGTGGCTTGTGCAGCAAATGGTGCAAACTAAGTTCATTAGACATGCAAATAAACATTTTTCAGATTTATTTTCGGTGAAGAATGCCAGACATTCTGAAAGTTATTTGCTTCAATAATAATGAAAGATACTCTCTCTCGAGTCAGTACTGAAGAGAACCACGCATATAAATGTCTACACCACACCGCCATTAAATATATGAAAAAGACTCTCTCGAGCCAATACTGAAGAGAACCACGCATATAAATATCTACACCACATCGCCATTAAATATATGAAAAAGACCCAGCTTTCAGTAACATATACTACATAGCCGCCACTCAGTAAAATATAGAAATCAAAATCTAATTTAAGTTATTCTCTACATCTACTTATATAACCCCAAAACGTTTCACTTTCATATCATCAATATAGCATTAATATGTATAATTAATGAAAAATGGTCACATCATGGCATTAACTACAATAATATTTCATTTCTAATAGTAATAATGTCATCAAACCACCTCAAGATTTGTAGTTTTTAATATCCAATACACAGCTGTACCCAGAAAATTACACATCACAGAATCGAACCTATAAATTATTTTTAGTAAGTTAGTTTTTAATAACCAATTTAATTTGAGCTCTAAATATGTCAGCATTCTTGCAGATCATGGCCTTCGTGTAATATTGTTTACTGTAGTGTGTGTTTTGTTTTATTCTGAAATGCAACACGGCAGACTTGATGCTCGCTTCGCTTCTCCTGAATGCAATTAGCTAGTTCTCAAAAATGACGACAGATGGATTTTGGAAAATAGGAAAATTATGTTTAAAAATTGACATTTCACTGAAAACTACTATTTTTCCGAAAAACTTTGGGTTGCAAGCTTCAAAATGAGGGGCCATTTATTAAGATCCGTTCAGCCGTTTTCCCGTAATTTACATTACCAGTTCAAATTATATATATAGATAATAATAATAATTGGCCTTGTGCTGTTGTTTTGCACGTTAATATTCTAAATAAATAAATAAATAAATAAATAAATAAATAAATAAATAAATAAATAAAATTATTATTATTATTATTATTATTATTATTATTATTATTATTATTATTATTATTATTATTATTCGTATCTACATGGTTTAAGACGTCATGCCTTGGACTAGTGGTATGGAATGAGAGTTGGTTTAGTCCTCACTACACTGGAGAAAATTTTTTTCTCATGAAATTTCAGTAAGTTTTTGGGACCGGTGTCCACTCAGCATTGTGAAGAATTTTGGTAGCTGAAGCGATAACGATATCTTGTTTCGTAAGTCAGCTATAACGGCGGCGGATCACCATGCTGACCATACCTTACACATGTACTGCTTGGATAATCGTGCATCTTCGCTGAAGCATGTGGATGTGACACAACTGTCTATTATTGACCTTGGACCTTCGGGCCGCCGCGTCACGGATTATTATTAGGCCTATTATTATTATTATTATTATTATTATTATTATTATTATTATTATTATTATTATTATTATTATTATTATTAAATTTTCATAGGGGGCAGAGGCCAATTGGGATTTCCCGGTCTCTGATCGCGTCAAAAACTCTGATAGAACTGATATTTAACCCTTGTGTTGAATTTCGGTGAAGTCCAGAGGGCCTAATTAGTCAAATTCACTCTCCTCGCCTCCACGCAGGGGCCTACTGGGATCTTTTAAGATGTGAAAGAGAGAGTGGTATGCGGAAAGCTATGGGAAGCTACCGCATTTATCTTCCCCAAGAAAAACTGCAAACATGGCATGATGACATATGAGAAGATAAAGAGGAAGGCAGAAAATAGGTAAGATTGGAGAAATCTGGGTTTGCAGTGAAAGACCTGCCCTTGGGCAGAACAGTAAATGAACGAAATTGTCATTATTATTATTATTATTATTATTATTATTATTATTATTATTATTACCTATTTTTGTAGTCAAAGTAAGATGCATGTATGCAGAAACATGAATGCATGTGAAATATTTCGCGTTTTATTTCGTGGTTTAAACGAAGTGTAATATTCGTATTGTGACACTGAAAAACAAATTGCGATATTAATTTTACCTTAAAGTTTTGAGCGTCACTGATACAGAAAAAATGATTTATGACGTGCAAGAGAAAAAGAAATTGACTGGGTCACTGGCTAAGAAGAAACTGCTTACTTAAAGATGCACTGGAAGGAATGGTGAACGAGAGATTAAAGTTCGGGTCAGAAGAAGATATCAGATGGTAGACGACATTAAGAAGATATACGTATATGGATTATTACTTAGACTAAGAGGAAGGCAGACAGTAGGAAAAATTGGAGAATTCTGGGTTTGCAGTGAAAGACCTGCCCTTGGGCAGAAAACTATGAATTAATGAATGAATGACGGCAATTTATCCTACACTACTGTGGGAAATTGGTTTATATTTTATACATTCAATTAATTGAATTCTTCCAAAAAGTATTCACGAATATAAAGTTCACTCGAAAGGAGAAATTTTATTTAAAAGAAGAAAGATACGGAATTTGTTAAGCAACATGTGTTCCATTTTCTACAAAGAACAAATTCATCTTAGCTGAAATTTGATAGAGTCAGACGGAACAGTCTGAAATAAGAGCAACAAGAACTTTACAATCAGTTTGTGTTTAGGTCTACATCTTCTTGTATGACAGCTTCTGCTGCTACCCATTTGGCAAGCTTGGGATTGGTTGGTGTGTTCTTTGTTTTATGGAGTAAGTTTATTGGCGATTCTTTGCCGCAGGCAATTTGTTACGCAGCAGGTTAAAATCAGGCATTGTTGCTCAAGAGGAAGGCGTGGTGATAGATGAACAAAGCATGTGTTAAACTAGTGCTGCAAGTATTCGATGTCCCAGGTTACCACGCCATGGACACTGGAGACCGGATCACTCGGTTGTCACATATAAGAACGAGAAGTTAGCATATTACTCTCATTATACACTTAGCACTTTTCAATTTCTCTGTCATGTTGGAAATGAAATTGTTGTTTATAGTTCTTTCCTCGGACTATTAATCGAAACACATACGTAACCACTGAATTTGCACCCAAATCCGTAAGCGTTTTATATGCACTCGAATAAGTTTGACTTCATTTTTCTAGATTGTATACAAAAAGGAATATTTTGTGATCCCAGAGGTAAGACATTTGACTTCACCTAAAGGAATACAATTTTCGATTCAAGTAAACATGGAATTATTTTTTCACAAATTTACATTAAATATGTGTACATACATTGTAAAAATTTCTAATAGCCTATTATTTTTCTATTAATGAAACTCGGCATTCAAAAGTGGTCATCACCATTTCCTCTTTCTGTTTCTAAGTAAAAACCTGTTAACATCTGCGTAAAATTATTTTATTTCATCATCATTTCCAAATAAATTGACTCAGAGATAACGAATATGAACAAAATTCGTTCAGTAATTTAGGAACAATCGTTGTACACAGGTGGACAGACAGACAGATAAACGACACGCCTAAGAACACAGTTTAGTAATCGTTAATGTGTATTTCTATTAAAATCTTGAATTCGATCTTTGCAGCAACACATTACTTTATTTTTTATTCTTTATATAACAAGAAAGTAAAAAATAGGTCCTGTAATATTTTCTAAAACTAACTTTAATATTTCACATGCGGACGTAAGTAGATGATCTTTACTGAACACGTGTCGATGAAGTGAGTAGGCGATGCTCATGGAACACTTGTCGAGAAACCGAGTAGGTGATTGTGTCGAAAAAATAAGTAAATGATATTCAGGGAACATGTGTCGCGAAAATAAGTAAATTATCGTGTAACACGTGCCAAGGAAATGAGTAGATGATCTTCACGGAATACTTGTCGAGAAAATTAGTAGATCTTCATAAAACATGTGTCGATAAAAGAGTAGATGATCTTCATGTAGCCTAACACGTGTCGAACATGATCTTCGTGGAACATGTTTTGAGAAAAAGAGTAGATGATCTTCGTGGAACAGATATCGAGAAAATGAGTACATGATCTTCAAGAAACATGTGTCAAGAAAATGAGTAGGTGATTTTCATGGAACACGTATCGAGAAAATGAGTAGTTAGGTTGTCTTCATTTAACGTTTATCGAGAAAATGTGTAGATGATCTTCGTGGAACAAGTATCGAGAAAATTAATAATGATCTTAATGGAACATGTGTCGAGAAAATGAGTAGATGATTTTCGTGGAATAAGTATCGAGAAAATGAGTAGATTGTCTTTATGTAACATTTGTCGAGAAAATGAATAGATGATCTTCATGGAACATGTGTCGGGAAAATGAGTAGGTGATTTTTGTGGAACACGTATCGAGAAAATGAATAGGTTGTCTTCATTTAACATTTATCGAGAAAATGAGTAGATGATCTTCGTGGAACAAGTATCGAGAAAATTAATAATGATCTTAATGGAACATGTGTCGAGAAAATGAGTAGATGATTTTCGTGGAATAAGTATCGAGAAAATGAGTAGATTGTCTTTATGTAACATTTGTCGAGAAAATGAATAGATGATCTTCATGGAACATGTGTCGGGAAAATGAGTAGGTGATTTTTGTGGAACACGTATCGAGAAAATGAATAGGTTGTCTTCATTTAACATTTATCGAGAAAATGAGTAGATGATTTTCGTGGAACAAGTATAGAGAAAATTAATACGGAGTAGATGATCTTCATGAAACATGTGTCGAGAAAATGAGTAGGTGATTTTCGTTGAACACGTATCGAGAAAATGAATAGGTTGTCTTCATTTGACATTTATCGAGAAAATGAGTAGATGATCTTCGTGGAACAAGTTTCGAGAAAATTATTACGGAGTAGATGATCTTCATGAAACATGTGTCAAGAAAATGAATAGGCGATCTTCGTGGAACACGTAAGTATCGAGAAAATTAGTAGATTGTCTTCATTTAACATTTGTCGAGAAAATGAGTAGATGATCTTCGTGGAACAAGTATCGAGAAAATTAATACGGAGTAGATGATCTTCATGAAACATGTGTCGAGAAAATGAGTAGGTGATTTTCGTGGAACACGTATCGAGAAAATGAATAGGTTGTCTTCATTTGACATTTATCGAGAAAATGAGTAGATGATCTTCGTGGAACAAGTTTCGAGAAAATTATTACGGAGTAGATGATCTTCATGAAACATGTGTCAAGAAAATGAATAGGTGATCTTCGTGGAACACGTAAGTATCGAGAAAATTAGTAGATTGTCTTCATTTAACATTTGTCGAGAAAATGAGTAGATGATCTTCGTGGAACAAGTATCGAGAAAATTAATACGGAGTAGATGATCTTCATGAAACATGTGTCGAGAAAATGAGTAGATGATCTTCGTGGAACACACATCGATAAAATGAGTAGATAATTTTTATAAAGCACGTATCGAGAGAGCAAGCAATAATAGAAGAACAGTTATTTAGAAGGATTTGTTATCGATGTATGAAACACGCACAATTTCTTAAGCGATACTTCAGTTTCTAGCGCTAAGTAATTTTCTTCCTGCAATGTGCTTTAATTTACTGTTGCCCTTCATGCTTAGTGTTAACAAATTCGCTAATAATAATGTTCTGTTTTTAATTTCTTAAGTTAATTGTGTCACAGTGTATTCTAGTGTGGTAGTGTCTGCTGGTTTATTGGAACAGGTTTGATAATGGCAAGGCAAAAATTACATTTTGTTTCCCGAATGCTGTACATCGTAACTAGGAGTCCAATATTCTATTGCAATGCTCATTTGATTATAAATTAGAGGTCGCAACAAGACCGAAACACGTCAACTATTAACTAAGACTCGCCATTCTTAACTCTGAGACCTTAACCTGTGACATAGATTTTAAATGAAAGTTGGTTAATGTATAACTTATATTCTTGTTTGTAACATAAATTGCCATTACGTAAAATAGATTTGTAAATAACTTTTCGTTAGGCAATAATGTATCTCTATTACTTCCATTACTGTCTATCCTCGACATGTTTCCACCTCATTTAAGAAAGAATTTGACGTTTAAAGTACACACGTGTAGTCTCGCTGAACTGGAGATGCGCCGATGCCGTTTCTTTTCAATACTCCTTTCACCGACTTTAATCTTGCTATTGACTATTTAATAGCCGTTTATTACGATTGCGAAGAATTCTAGATGCAGAGAGCTTTCGCGCATATCCAGTCACGTTTAATCTTCTTGGTATTATATGTTACTCAATTGTTGGACGTTGAAGTAAGTACAGTGAATATAAAACACTGTTTGGGAAGTGTTCTACATGCTTTTTTCATTTAAACATATAAGAATTGCAATTATTTCTAATAAATTTTGACCTAGGATCATGAAAATTTTATCATTTATTCATCAGCATTTTATCATTAAATGTGTATAACTTAAAAAATTTAGTGCAATTGTGCGGATATGGAGAAGAATGGAGCGTGTGAAATGAACAGATAAAATAAGAAATGGAGCTATGCTAGAAAGAGTGGGTGAAGAAAGAAACTGATCAGGAACAGAAAAAGGAATTGGCTGGGTCGCTTGCTAAGAAGAAAATGCCTACTGAAGGATGCACTGGAAGGAATAGTAAGAGGGAGAAAAGTTCGAGGTAGAAGAAGATATCAGGTGAAAGAAAACATTGGTCGTATGCGGAGACTTTGAGGGAGGCGAAAAAGAGGAACGATTGGAGAAGCTGGGTTTGCAGTGAAAGATTGCCCCTGAGCAGAGAACTATGAATGAGTGATTTCTAATTAATTCATGATGTGCAAAATCGTAATAGAACACATATTATCTATTCACGCAGATACAGTTTTCTAAAAAAACTAGCAATTAATACCTGTTCAAATTTTTTATTCTGTTTTTCTAAAACTTACTTGTCATTTGAGGTCAAAGATTTACTAAGTTTTTCTTCTTCTTCTTCTTCTTCTTCTTCTTCTTCTTCTTCAAGTGTTATACCCTGTGGCCTATTACGATCTCACGGTTGAATTTTGAATTTTAAACCCAACGTTTGATACCGTTTGGACAATAGTGAACTATGGGTTTCTCGATTCTATTTATAATAATAATAATAATAATAATAATAATAATAATAATAATAATAATAATAATAATAATAATAATAATAACAATAATAATAACAATAAAAATAATAATAATAATACTTTATTGCTAGAACAAAAATACATATTGTTTTTATATAATAATCACTCTAACACCCCCAGAAAGGGTAAAATTTAAACGCATGTGATGCATATCATTTATCCATTTGTTCTGATAATATTGTATGGGATATATTATAGGTTCTAGTTGTAATTATTGCATTATATCCTCATTATGTGATCTGATTTCATGCGTTTTACATACTGGTACATTTTTTTTATTTAAGTCAATAATCAAATCTGACTAAAATCCATTAACTCCTACATGCAATGTATATGTACAAAAGGTCAGCCTTCCATGTTAAATAGTTTCTGAGAAAAGTGTACCTGAAGTTGAAAAATCGCAAGTTAGAAGTGAAGGCAAAAAAAAAAAAAAAAAAAAAAAAAGCATGGCAATGAGTGTGGCAACCAGGGCACCACTTTTAAAACCTGAATTACAAACATTTAAATATCCGAAATCAAGGTAAAACGATACATACTTGACAAGCGAATGCGTCTGAAGGTAAAAATGAAAATTCGATTTTTTTACCATAATAAATTCCCAATGTTCTTAATATGGAAATATCTACAGTTAGACAATGATACAGGCTTTCAAGATAAAATGGTAATAGAAAGCAAATTTTTATTGTGAATTATATTTTAGATCAAATCAATACGTTGAAATATTTAGGTTGCAATTTGACCGAAAGTGAAATATCAAAGAAAATTCAGATTTTGGACAATGCCCTTAGAATCATCAGTCAACGATAATAAAATCATATAAAGTTTTGGCAAGACGGTGAAGCCTGGACCGCCCGAAATGAAGACATACAAAATTGGATCCAGCACGCCAACAGAATCACTCGTTCCAGATTGTTTAGAGACCTAGACAGATAAGCGTTGAGGAGAAAGATCCGTGGGTCGACTCTGAATAAGATGAAAGGAAACCGTAACAGATTGTTAAAGAGATTGTTATTTGAATGTTGATAAGAACATTGTATACTATTTATTTTCTTAATTTTGGAGGAAAATCTTGCTCAGGATAGGGACCGATGGCGGGGTTATGTGAGGGCGGCAATGAACCTCTGGGTTTTCTAAAAGTCATTTGTAAGTAAGTAAGTAGTAAGGAAACCATACATTTGTCCTTGAATTTACTTCCAAACAAACATTCATTATTCAAATCATATTTGGTATCAATTAAATAATGTATCTGAAAAATGCAGCAGCGCCTAGGACTCGCATTACGGAACGGGCGCTTGTTCGAGTCGTCTTCGGGAAGGAATTTTCTTATGAAATATCGGTCAGTCTATGGGACCGGTGCCCACCCAGCATCGTAATGAATTTGGAGAGCTATGATAGTTACGAAAACCAGCAATAGCGACTGAGGGATCATTGTGCTGACCATATGATATCTCCGTTCTGGTTGGATGATCGTTCACTTCTGCTGAGGTATGGAACATGAGGCCAGCAGTCAATTCATCGGACTTCGGTCTTCATGGGCTGTCGCTTCACAAATTACTGTTACCATAAATAGTAGACTGGTTAAAAACGATGACGTATCTCTTACAGCGTACGGCGAAGGTTCCGAGACCTTTAGCTCGTATGAATGTATAGTCAAGAAACCTACGGGTAACTTCAGTAACATCTTAAAAAGGTATTTTCTGTAAGAAAAAAAGACTGACTGCCGACGCCTGTAGTCTAAGTGTGTTTGGGTGTGCTTATCAAATTTTACATATTAAGCTTAGTATTGGTTTAGGCCTAACTAAAATATCGCATTCCCCGTTTATGACATTTGCTTGCTAATTGCTGTATAACATCGTACATATTTAATTTTATGCATGGTTGTGAAATTAGTGGAGAGATGGCAATGGAAGTGAAAGTACCCAGAGACAATCTATCTCCTCACATATTAGTCCACCACAATCCATTTGAACTTGCGAAGGTTTGAAGTTGTGTCTTCGACGTGAAAAGCCAACGGTCCGGCCATCCTGCATACTGTGCTGTAATGGTGATGAATGCAGAGTAATATCCCTCCCGTCCTGCTGTTGGACACTGGCGACCCTTCGATTGTTGGCAGCGTGGCTGTGAAGCAACAGCAACATAATTTGGGCGGCAGGCTGTCAGCCGTGCACACGAACAAGTAAACTTTTTATTTGCACCTACTTTCACTGGCTTCGCAGATGTATTTATCACCGTCGATTACGATATGCAAATGATGGTCCTCTCGAGATTAACTCCAAGTGGGCCGGCCCTCTGACCTCTTCCCCTCTCCAAGTTGCCGCAACCATTATGAGTTTCCTCTCGGAAATGTCTTCTGAGGCGCTCCCTAAAGATTATTCCGTAGTTATAAGTAGAGCTCGGACGTGTAGCGCTTAAAACTTCAAAAAGGGCAGGCAGAAAGACACTAATAACATTCAAAATAGGCACTAAAATGCGAACTATTGTTATGTTTATAATGGCTATATAGGTTCTAAATTGTAAATATTTTCACTTATTTTGCTGTGTTGCAAATAGGACTTAATATGAAGGAATAACATTTATAGCGGTAACAAACACAACCAAAGAGGCCAGATCCAAAAGGAGGAGGACAGTATTAGGTGAGCGGGATAGAGCAGAAGATAAGGACTACCAACTGCGATGGTTTTAAAACTTTTTTCTGTTATAGGTGAGTTTTTATGGAAATTCTTACTACAAACATGATTTACTTAAAACTACATTTTTCAACATAAATGACCCGAATAATTTCGAGGGAAAAATTGTTCCGGGGCCGGGTATCGAGCCCGGGACCTTTGGTTTAACGTACCAACGCTCTACCAACTGAGCTACCCGGGAACTCTACCCGACACCGATCCAATTCTTCCCTCTATATCCACATACCTCAAAGTGGGCTGACAACCGTCAAGCAACCAACTTCGAGTGCACACTAACTCCGTGTGACTTACATTGTGGTTTTCTGTTAACGAACAGTGACGTGTATTATGCAAATCAAGATTTCAGGTATAACTCCCAGTAAAGTTGATTTGAATAATTTCGTTCGTTAACAGAAAACCACAATGTAAGTCGCACTGAGTTAGTGTGCACTCGAAGTTGGTTGCTTGACGGTTGTCAGCCCACTTTGAGGTATGTGGATATAGAGGGAAGAATTGGATCGGTGTCGGGTAGAGTTCCCGGGTAGCTCAGTTGGTAGAGCGTTGGTACGTTAAACCAAAGGTCCCGGGTTCGATACCCGGCCCCGGAACAATTTTTCTCTCGAAATTATTTAAATCAACTTTACAGGGATTTATACCTGAAATCTTGATTTGCATAAATGACCCGCTTTCTCAGTAACTACTGGGTCTATCTGCATGAAATTTTTACAATACATTTCAGATAACACTGTAATGATGTCGAATTCCTGTGATTGAATTTGCTATAATAGTTTATTAAAAAAAATTAAATGTCTGTTTTTTTATTTTAGAGGTTTATAAAAAATCGTATCTTTTGGAATAACATTTATAAACATATAAATTTTAATGGTGTAAGGTGTATCCTATATAACTCCTTAAACGTGTTTTTTATTAAGTTTCCTAACTATAACAAAATAATAAAATAGGCAAAAGGGAATTGTCCGCGTTATATTTATAAGTAAACATTGGATCCTTACTCCTTCAATTAATAAAAAAATTAAAAAAATATTATTCGTATACCAATAGAGGTGATTAATAATGTGGGAAGTAATAGTTAAAAATTAAGTAAAGAGATTATTAGTTAATTTAACATAGTCTAATTCTAAAATACTTAACTATGATATTTATTTACAAATTATTGCAATTCTCTGTATCGACATATTACAGTACAGTTATTTAGCCCAGACAGTCGCCGACAATATGCCTGGGTCAGGCGAGTCCATTAAGTTACGTCAAGGAGTGTTCACGTTAATCAGTCTCTTGCATTCAGAGCGATCGGATGTCACGCGTGCGGTAGAACGTTGTGTTTCCAGTACAGTTCAGCTGTACTGCATTTCTTTACTGATGGCTCGCTTCCATCCCTACTTCGGAACTCTCCCCACTACTCCTATTACTTCCTCTCTTTCGCGTCGCTGAGCTGTCAGGACTAAATAATCGGTCTGTACTCATTACAATTTCAAACAACTCATTATTGGCGTCATATTGGTGTGCGAATCTTTTAGACTATCAATTGCATTGTTGTCTCTAGACTAGGCCTCATGGAATGAAGAAGCGAGTATGAAGTAGTTAACGGGAAGGCTCTGCCTTGTTAATTTTAAATGCGGAGAGTATGGAGACAGAAATGAATAGTAAAAATATCAAACTTTTATTTAAAATGCCAATCATCCTTACAATCCCAACTATGCTCACAATAACAATCACGAACAGCATAGACAAGTTTTAAAAGGCATTTTTTTTTTTGTTTACAAGACCAATATTTTTATTAAATTATTAAAATGTAATGATAGTTATTTTATTCTACTATTTTTTGTAGAGGGTAGGCAAAGGCTAATTGAGATTTCCTGGCCTCTAATCGCGTCAAAACCCTTATAGAGCTGATATTTGAGTCCTCTAGTCTAGAGTCGTAACTCACAATATCCAAAAAAATTACTTATTCTTTAATAATCCATAAACTTATATAAAACAGACGATTTTACTTGAAATTTATAACTATGATAGATGATATATTTAAAATAATTTTGCCAAAAGGTAATTAATTAGTGAGATGTAAGTTTTTACTTAATTGCCAAAAAAACAAGTTTCTGGATGGATAGGCCTATTGTGAGTTCAGTTAATCCTTGCGGTGAATTTCGATAAAGTCCGGAGGATCTAAGTAGTCAAACCACTCTCCTCACCTCCACGCTGGAGTCCCCTGGGATCTTTTAAGATGCGAAAGAGAGAGTGGTGTGCGTAAAACAACGGGAAGCTACCTCATTTATCTTTCCCAAGAAAAACTAGAAATGAAGCTGTGTTGGAAAGAGTGAATAAAGAAAGAATGATACTGAAAATGATCAGAAAGAGAAAAAGGAATTGCTTGGTTCACTAAGAAGAAAGTGCCTACTGAAGGGTGCACTGGAAGGAATGGTGAAAGCCACCGGCGTGGCTCAGTCGGTTAAGGCGCTTGCCTGGCGGTCTGAAGTTGCGCTCGGGCTCGGGTTCTATCCCCGCTTGGGCTGATTTTCCCCAACCGTAAAGTGAATGGCAGGTAATATATGGCGAATCCTCGACCTCATCTCGCCAAATACCATCTCGCTATCATCAATCTCATCGACGCTAAATAACCTAGTAGTTGATACAACATCGTTAAATAACCCATTATAAAAAAGGAATGGTGAACGGGAGAAGAGTTCGGGACAGAAGAAGATATCAGTTGTTAGACGACATTAAGATATGTGGATCATATGCGGAAACTAAGCCATCGACCTGGCCCGGGATCCAACCCGCAACCTTGGACATAGAAGGCCAGCGATGTACCAACTCGCCAACCAGGTCGACTATATATTGGAATTTGAGTTTTTCTTCTAATCGTAAACATTTCAAGCGATTATAGGGATTCAATGAATCTCCAGTCATTTTTCTTCCGTTTGTGTGACGGGCTAGAAACTTACCAACTCCCCATCACTCATGTAATTTACGCAGTAAATGCCAGTTAATGAGCTCGTACGTACTTGTGTTGCGAGGTGCTCATCAGCCACGATGACGCAGTGAATGAAGATGCAAGCATGTCACTGGAGTTTCACATCTCCAGCTCTTAAATCAGGGGCACTGACAGTTATTGCCCGGGCAGCGAGTTCCCAGGGAATTAGTGTCACTTAGGGAGATATAGCGCACTGTTTGAACAGCGGGTTATGCAACACCGACACCGCCCGCTCTGTGTGCGCGTTCGAGTAACAGAATTATGGTAATGCCACGCCCCCTCCCACTTTGCAGATCTGACGGGGCTTCACCTGTCTCCAAAGGTAAGGCTCTTACAGCGCACGCCCTGACTTCATTGTTCACAGTGCGATGAAAAATTGTGCTGTATGAAGCGTGCAGAGGATTAGGAAGGTTGTCCATTCAAATGTGTCAGTCAATTATGTTTAGATTTTAAAATGTAATTTAGAAACACCCTCCATTTCACTGGAATTTGTATTGTACGTGGGTTGGTGCGTAAGTGATGCCTCATTTTTATTATTTTTTTCTTTCAAACCTAGCGACACATGGAATGGAATAGAATAGAATGGAATTGCTGGAGGGGGAACTACGACCCAGCGTTGCGACCTGTCACGATATATTGCGCTAACACTCAAGCTAGGCGCATTGCCAAACCCACACCGGCTGACTACACAGGTTTCGAGCAGGCAACCCCTCTCGTCCCTAGGCCAGCCCCCTCCGTGCGTCACCTGCCGACGTTCGGAGAATGTTATAGAATGAAAACGAAATGGAGAAATCTACGTAAAAATTAATTTTTTTGTCCTACAGAATATATCTGTTATGGTAACGATTGTTATTATAGGAGAAAAATTCGCTCCCGCTTCGCGGTCCTTAGTTCTACGTACCAAGCGCTCTAACCACTGAACTACGCCGAAGTTCAATCCACAGCACCGGATCGAATCCCTCTCCTCTAGTGTTTTTCCTATGTGGCCTGACTCCAAGTTCGACATATATCCACAACTGTGGAGTAACGGTCAGCATGTCTGGCAGCGAAACCAGGTGGCCCGGGTTCGAATCCCGGTTGGGGCAAGTTACCTGGTTGAGGTTTTTTCCGGGGTTTTCCCTTAACCCAATATGAGCAAATGCTGGGTAACTTTCGGTGTTGGACCCCGGATTCATTTCACCGGCATTATCACTTTCATTTCATTCAGACGCTAAATAACCTGAGATGTTGATACAGTGTCGTAAAATAACTCAATAAAATAAAAAATCGACATGTATGTTCACACTAGAGGATTTAACTTCGGCGTAGCTCAGTGGTTAGAGCGCTCGGTACGTAGAACCAAGGACCCGGGTACGATCCCCGGCGCCGGAGCGAATTTTTCTCCTCTAATAACAGTTGAGATGGAGAAATGTTGACAGAGTTATGTAGATACCTAATATGGGGAAACGAGAGAATTCCGAGAAAAACTCCAACTGCAACTTTGTCCTCCACAAGTGTCACTGTGGATTTTTCAATGAAAAATCCCAGGTCTGACAGTACTTGAACCCGGACCGCCTGTATGACAGGCTGGGGTTGCCGACTCATAATGTTGTGATTCATTTGATAACTACAGGATATTTCTAGTTTCTTTATACTGAGCGACAGTGAGATACGTTACATGGAAGTGAAACAATAACTGTTCAAAATAGTAGATGTTTCCGATATCCGTGTAAAAAAAGGGCTGTGATTGAATTCCTCACTGTGGAGAAAATCAGTCCAGTTGAAATCCATACTAATCTAAGAAATGAGATTTATCGTGACTACTGTAGACATCAGTACAGTTAAACGCTGGTTGAGATACTCTGAGAGCGAAGAAACGAACATCTTTGACAAACCTCGAACCGACCGGCCAGCAACGGCAGTGACAGATTGCAACAAGGATCAAAGAAGACCGCCGTATCACAACACCTGAAAGATGCAGAAAGCATCGGAAAACCAGCTTTTATAGCCATCATCAAAGAGCTTGGTTACTGAAAGGTTTGCTCTCGGTGGGTACCAAAAATGCTGACAGACGAGCAAAAACAAGGCTGGAAAGACATTTGTTCGGAACTTCTGGTGCATTATATAAATGAGGAGGAATGTTTTCCTGTCACTCATCGTTACAGAAGACGAAACCTGGGTCCACCATTATGAGGCGAAACAAAATGTTCGTGTTGATCTCTGGAATCAGAGTAAGGATGGAATGCAGCGTCTCGTTCACAGATGATGCAGGTGCGTACAAAATGATGGCGATTTCGTAAGAAATAACAGGGTGTTTATGAAACATGTAGGAATACTTCACTTAAATGTCAGAAGACTAGCAATTAATCTTTCTCAGAAAAAAAAAATTGAGAAGAAAAACTTTCGTACCGCTGTGCATTCCACGTTAAGAAAAAAGCATTAGTTTCAAGGGCCTTGTCTAATACATTGTAGAAGCTATGTGATAGGTAGGCATTTCTATGGGAACTGGTCATTTGATGGAATAGCCCATATGCTCAATGCTTTTTATACGTGTTATCCTCTATAATAATATGTGCAATTGAACTGTAATCATTACGCACCAACAAACTTCGATAAGACATGTAGCCTACTTATATGTTTTCTCAATAGAGATAAGGGGAGAGTACGGTGACATTTGAAACTTTTTTCCTGAGTTATGCTTAATTTTTAATTTTGGTGTGTAGAAATATCAGTACTGCAACTTAAATTCGAGATTAGTTAAAAAAAAATTGGAGCCCAAATTTTGAAAGATACGCAAAGATATAGTAATTCACTAAATTGGATACATATCAGCCGCCTTTTTTAAAAACAAATTCAAAATTTCTATGACATTTTACTCCAAAAGCATGAGTTCTTTAAAATGTCTAGAGCACAATTTTGATATTACTTACTTACTTACTTACTGGCTTTTAAGGAACCCGGAGGTTCATTGCCGCCCTCACATAAGCCCGCCATTGGTCCCTATCCTGAGCAAGATTTATCCATTCTCTATCATCATATCCCACCTCTCTCAAATCCATTTTAATATTATCCTCCCACCTACGTCTCGGTCTCCCTAAAGGTCTTTTTCACAATTTTGATATTAACTTTCAAATTTTTAGATAGGTGTAATTGTATTTTAAAAAGATTGAATAATAGAGGCACTTTCATAGAATGGAGCGTGTGAAATGGACAGACAGAATAAGAAACGAAACTGTGCTAGAAAGAGTGGTTGAAGAAAAAATATGTTGAAACTGATTAAGAGGAGAAAATGGAATTGGCTGTGTTACTGACTGAGAAGAAATTGCCTACTGCAGAACACTATTAAGGCTGGTTCACAAGAAACCGGGAAGGAAACGAGAACGAGAACGGAAATATTGTTAAAATAAATGTATTTTTAACATTATTTCCATTCTCGTTCTCGTTGTCGTTTCCGTTCCCGGTTTATTGTGAACCAGCCTTTAATCAATGAATGAGTACCGTAATCCGAAAGAGTGGTGGTTTGCACTCCATACTTTGTCCAATTGCAAAGGCCTCAGGAACAGTCACGAACAATGGGGCATTCACAGTAGCAAGGGTACGTCCCTATAGGAAGGAGATAAATAAATCTGCACTTCCTTGTCGGAAATCGAACTGCGGTCGGTTGGATTAGAACGAGCTACCTGGAAACGCTTTCGAGTCATGGCGGAGAACATACATAAAGTACTGAAGTTGTTATTTGGTCACAATTTCAATTAATCCTCATAAAACTGATCGCAGTGAATTATTGTCTCGTGACGCTGGAGCTTGAAGCTGTCCGTGCTTGGAATGTGTTGAAGGCGAGTTATGAAGACTTCTCCGGCGTGAATACATGTAAATACGCGGCGCGCGAATGTTTATCTCCGTGAGCGCAGAACGTGACGTGACAGTGGCGGCTCGCACAATTCCCAACAGGCTGCTAACACCTCACTGCTTGCTTCAGTACTCAGCATTAACCTAAAGTTCCGTGTTCGAGTGTTCAAATCCCTCTAAGAACGATAGTTTTTTTAAGGGTCGATTACATTGTTTGTAATGACGACTTCCGAAAGGAAGTAAAGCGGGGGATCCCATATGTTATAAAAGTTGCTGAATGAGAAGGTTCAAGGCAGAATTTCTCTTCTATTTCTTATCTACAAAGTTCTCTGCTTTACAGATAGTAAGAGATAGGTTTGGAAGTAAATCCCGAAAAGACAAAGTATATGATTATGTCTCGTCGCCAGAATATTGTACGAAATGGAAATATAAAAATTGGAGATTTATCCTTCGAAGAGGTGGAAAAATTCAAATATCTTGGAGCGACAGTAACAAATATAAATGACACTCGGGAGGAAATTAAACGCAGAAAAAATAACTTATGGGAAATGCGTGTTATTATTCGGTTGAGAAGCTTTTGTCATCTAGTCTGCTGTCAAAAAATCTGAAAGTTAGAATTTATAAAACAGTTATATTACCGGTTGTTCTGTATGGTTGTGAAACTTGGACTCTTACTTTGAGAGAGGAACAGATATTAAGGGTGTTTCAGAATAAGGTTCTTAGGAAAATATTTGGGGCTAAGAGGGATGAAGTTACAGGAGAATGGAGAAAGTTACACAACACAGAACTGCACACATTGTATTCATCTGACATAATTAGGAGCATTAAATCCAGACGTTTGAGATGGACAAGGCATGTAGCACGTATGGGCGAATAAAAAATGCATATAGAGTGTTAGTTGGGAGGCCGGAGGGAAAAAGACCTTTGGGGAGGCCGTGACGTAGATGGGAGGATAATATTAAAATGGATTTGAGGGAGATAGGATATGATGATAGAGAGTGGATTAATGTTGCACAGGATAGGGACCGATGGCGGGCTTATGTGAGGGCGGCAATGAACCTTCGGGTTCCTTAAAAGCCATTTGTAAGTAAGTAAGTAAGAAATATGATAGCGGGCACAATAAATGAACGTGCTACAATGTATGTAAGATTGTTATAGAACGAGGCAGGATATACAGTGTTGTATAGTCTATTTTGGAAAATATTTGGGGTGGTAGATGGGATCAAAATAAGTATATATATATATATATATATATATATATATATATATATATATATATAAGTAACAATGGGTCACAAATGTTTTCTTGCCACATTATAGAACGTTGAAGTGTTTACATGCTAAAATATAGTTTATGGTAACCAGTAAGTAACCAGTAACCAGAGTACTGACATTGTTTTATCTATATGTATATTAGTTCCCTTTCAAGAAAGGGCACAAACTGGCGCACGTAGACCGCTCGGATGGGCCCACTGTTACACTGTATGCCTAAGGCCCCCCGTACTACATATCCCTCCCTCGCGCAGCCTCCGAACTCCCCTACAGCCTACATTGTCCCTTACCTTTCCACGTAGATCGTCACCGCGGTCCCTCATCTCCAGCCCCACGAGTTACTATGAACCCTGTGGAGAGCCCACGATGATAGCGCTACCACCAACAACGAATGACCACATATCCAAAGGATTCAAGTTCGGTGGCGTCCCGCAGTCAACTCTACATCGGAGCAAGCCCAAGACCTAGGAAAGAAAGGAGATGATGATGAAAGAGGGAAAATGTAATTATGATGGCGAAATTAATCCGAGATCCACAGCAATTCTGCTACGATTGGTTGGTCGGGAGAAACCTAAACCAGGTGATTTGCCGCAACTAGAATTTGAACCCCTCTCGTTTCACGGTAAAACGTCCTAACCGTTACTCATAGCGGTGGATAATATTGTTTTATGCTAGAGGTGATGTTCAAAGCGTAGGCTATTCATCAAGTTCAATGTTAAGATGCAAACAACATGTCAAGGATTGCTATACGTTGTGCACTCGAAAATGTCAACATACTCTCTGATTACTACACCTCGGATTTTTTGGCCCTTAAAATTAAAATTTTAGACACTTAAATTAGGTTATAAAGTGTTCAAAATAAGCGCTAAAAATGGGTCTATAATTTCAGGTAACTAAAAATATGATTTTGTGTACCTATCCACATAAACTATTAAAAATAGAATTCATTAGTGAATATTAAGCATTACAGTATTCAGTGACAAGAACAGTGAATAAATATTCTGGTTAGAAACTATATTTTCGTTACGTCTTAAATTATGAATGATTATTAAATAAATTATGAACTGCTAAAGAAAAATTAATTTAATTTATTTAAATTTAAATGTACAGAATGAAGAATATATAATTACAAACAAACAAGAGAAATAGAAATAAAATAATACAAACAATACAAAAAAATGAGATACAGTAGTATTAATAAAATTTGAGACCGAATGAGCAGCGCTCGTGTTCGGTCGCAGTTCAAATATAATATTAATAGGCCTATAAGAGAATATAAAATAAAATAAAATATAAAATATAATAAAATAAAATAAAATACATAAGTGTCAATATTACAGTACAATTAAATAATATGTCAATTAATTTACAATTAACGCATTATTCATAATTGGTATTGCAATACATAACAAGCTTCTGTTGTGAAACTTTGCATTTTTTTTCTCGACAGAATCATTTTATAAACGGAAAAAGATCTTTATCTTTGCAATGATACTGAAGTAATGAGTGCATATTTAAATCTAGCAATATATATGCTTATTTCTTTAGGGAGAAGTACGTTTTTCCATTCATGACGTGTCTACTGTCTGATCACATACTCAACAAACCCAGTCACTCTTCAGGAATTTCTTCATTTCTACAACCAAATTATTACAGTGTCTTAGAACCAAACCAACCCCATGATATTTCAAACTTCCTCTTTCATTTATATATGGAAAAATTAAAAACAGAAATAGGTATTTTAGGCTTTAAAATCTTAAAATAGGTTACATTGGAAAAAATAGGCCTTTTAGGCACTATAAACCCCTTTCAAACGTTTATATGCCATATAAAACTTAAAGAAAATTAAACTAGTTTTAGTTTATTCTGTAAAAAAAAAAATTGGCATTTAGCCTAAAATCCGAGGTTACTAATGACTAAAGTTACTTCTGCAATTTGAGAAACATATTTATTCCTCCATTGTTGTATCATGAATTATGTCTTTAATGTATTCTTATCTGCAGAGATTCATATATAATTCAATGATTTATCCTATACCCCGCGAAGAAACATGAACTATTATTTAGGGGCAGTACAGTTCGGTAGGTGTTATGAAATATGAAGAACTAAGTTTCGAGAAAAGTGAATCCCACGCAAGAGCCGCCACTGCACGACAGCTCTTGACGTCTCTCCATTGTCCGCCAGTCAGCAGTCCGAGCGGAACGGAAATGATAAATAATCGGCCGAGCGTAGAGAGCGACTTTCCAGCCGCCACTTCGTGGAGTGGATGCATAGGGCTGTCCGGGTGGAGTCGGCCACCTCCCATATCGGCGCGCAAGTTCATTGCACCAGCTGTAAGTCAGTGATGTTAACCACACACCCACGCGTCTGATAGGCAGTTCTAGTCTGATTAACTCCTAGATAAATTATCTCCGCGAGGAAATTTTTTGCATTTCTTGCATACAGTGTGTTCAGTTCTATTTTAAGCTACTTGTAACCGATCAAATTTTTCTTCCAATTCAGTACCTATTTTAAAAGAAAATTTGGCAAAGATTGATCAGTACTAGAAAAGATTTGTCAAAGACTGTTTCATATTGCTGAAGATTCGACAAGATTTCAAAACGTGCTTCAAGTTCTCTCTAACCTATGCAGACTTACCTACCAAATATTACAGTATGAATATGTAGGGCCTACATCCTTTGGAGAATAACTAAGCTGTACAAAACAATAGGCCATTTGTATTACTTAATTGTAGGGTACCCTAAAACGAAGAACATTACGATTGCATATTTTTCTAAAATGAAATAGGGCCTATTTACGATTAGTATTTCTCTAAGTTATAGGTTAGAATCTTGTTGTTTAAAAATACATGTATTACCGGTAGTACTTAACTCGAAATATCTGATTTTGAATTTTGAATTCATTTTAATAAAGCTGTCAAATAAGTCGAATTATAATGAAGAAATAATATAATTATTTTAGTTTTGTTTCCGTCTTGACTTATTTTAATGTTAACCCAGAAGTATGTTTGTTAACACATTTTAATGTTTTTCTTGTGAACGTTTTCGCCCATTTTGGGCATCTTCAGACCATAAAGATATCTGTACATAATTGCATAATACATATTGAAATTCTACAAACAATTAATGGGAGTTTATATATTATATTATTTCTTCATTATGATTCGACTTATTTGACAGCTTTATTAAAATCAATTCAAAATTCAAATTTGTAGATGTGAGTCACACAAGAATTTATAGAAGATATTTCAATTTAAAAGCAAAATTGCATAATACTGTAGCCAATATTTACTTTAGTAGGAAATGTTTAGAAAATAATGTCATACCAAAATATGCAACAATTAGAATAAAATCAAAATCCAGGATAACTAATAAAACCAAACATATTGCACAACTCTTTTGGGTTAAAAATGAAATGAAATTTCAATATAAGAAAAAAGATAATGTTAATAACATGTTATACGACATACACTTAAAAACAGCAAAAACTTTTGGAACCACTTGGAATTAAAAAAAAAAAACTTCCATTAATTGTTTGTAGAATTTTCAATATGTATTATGCTATTATGTACAGATATCTTTATGGTCTGAAGATACCCAAAATGGGCGAAAACATTCACAAGTAAAATATTAAAATGTGTTAACAAACATACTTCTGGGTTAACATTAAAATAAGTCAAGACGGAAACAAAACTAAAATTATATTATTTCTTCGAAATATCTGCCTTGCAATTTCCTCATATGCATTATATTCTTCATTTTATTCTGGTACTAGCCGTAGCCGTGCGCTCCGCTGCACCTGTTAGAAATAAATATAAAGTAATTACATAATTAAAATAGGACGTTTGATCCAGGGAACATTCGTGTTTGATAGAAGGATAAATCGTTTAATATGTTACTTAATTTAAATTGTATTTAAATAATTAAAATGAGATCATTTGGTCCAGAGAGCACCCAGAAGTTACTGTAATAACATTATAGCATTATGTCCATCTAGAGAAACTACACTTTCCAATGGTGAAATAATAATTAATTATACAAATCGGTTAATTTAGCTTTCGATATTACTTCATACAAACACAGAAACATCCTCTGTAGGCTATGTTTCATAGTTTTCGATTGTTGTTGTCCAAGGCCCCTTATAGACGTAGTCATTTGTTTTTCATTTCATTACACCGCCTTTGATGGCATTGTATTTTAATTTTAAAATTCATTTATCTCATTAAATATTAGTCCTATCAAAATTTTGCAAAGAACAAAACTTATCGGAAATCATTTTTAAAGAAACTTTTGTTATGCAACATATTTCACAAAAATCAATAATAAGCGAGATATTTCGATTTATTTAATTCAGGCCCCCTTATAACCACCCTTTTAAATAACGTGTTTTGAATTTCATAGAGCCTAAAATCTAAGTTACAACGGACTTAATTTATATTCCAATTTTCATATAAATCGGTTTAGCCATTACCGCGTGAAAAGGTAACAAACATCCAGACAGAGACAGACACACAAACAAAAATTTGAAAAAAGCGATTTTCGGTTTCAGGGTGGTTAATTATATATGTTAGGACCCATTATTTTTGGAAAATTGAAAATTACCAGAAAAATTTCTGCTACAGATTTATTATTAGTATAGATATTTCATGGTGAAAGAAAAAAAAATAACTTTTTCATCTGTCTCCATCAGAATGCTTGCTTGTTAGTTCACGTATGATGGAAGCGGTGCTGTGGATGCATCCTTCCCCTTCAGGATAATAATAAGAATCGATCCCGCTAATGTTGCTTGAAGGGTACGTTTGTAATCGCATATGAACTAGGATAAAGCAGTACTATAAAGACCCAATTGAATAACTGTCCAGAGCGGTAGAGTGGTTGCATTAGTTCCTGCTCCTTGTTTGCATTATGCAGCGAGCAACAAACGAGGCTGGTAATACAGGATGCGATCATTATCTGCAACGTTGTTGAGAGTTTTCACTAGTCTGTATGCAGCAATATGTTTACGGTACTTGTACAAATTATACGTACTGCGATGTCTCGGCTCAGTGAAAATGTGTCCAATTTATTAAATTTACGAGTATTCTCTCATTGTGAAACTGGGCTTACGTAAATAGTGTGGGTAGATTGCTTTCTAGAGAATTTATGCCTTTCATTTCCCGCATTTAGGTCTTATAGTCTATTTCTATTGCAGAAGAATTAATCTGGAGGTCTGTGTCCCAGGCTGTCTTCGTTTTCTTTTTTTCTGGTTTTAAAAAGTACTATATATTTTAAGCGCCTTTGTTCATCAATTCTATGGACATGCTATTATCATCATCGTTATTCTGTTTCCACTTTTACTGTCAAGTTAAAATCTGTAGATCTTTTTGTTTAAGAAAGTGAATACTACTACCAAACGCAAGATTCTGATTCTGTGATCCGCTGATCTATCTATTTCAAAAACTGCTACTGAGAATGTAGACTTACTTACAAAGGGCTTTTAAGGAACCCGCAGGTTCATTTCCGCCCTCACATAAGCCCGCCATCAGTCCCTATCCTGAGCAAGATTAATCCAGTTTCTGTCATCATATCCCACCTCCCTCAAATACATTTTAATATTATCCTCCCATCTACGTCTCGGCCTCCCCAAAGGTCTTTTTCCCTCCGGTCTCCCAACTAACACTCTATATGCATTTTTCGATTCGTCCATACGTGCTACATGCCCTGCCCATTTCAAACGTCTGGATTTAATATTCCTAATTATATATTATTTATTTTAATGTACCGAAATACATATGATATTTCCATGCAGATATTCTGCGTCATCATACGATGAAAGAGTAATGGAACGGAGAAAAATTCTCTCCGGCGCCGGGACTTGAACCCGGGTTTTCAGCTCTACGTGCTGATGCTTTATCCACTAAGCCACACCGGATACAACTCCGACGCCGGTTAGAATCGTCTCAGATTAAGCTCCAACTCTTGGGTTCCCTCTAGTGGCCGCCCTCTGCACTACGTCATGGATGTCTATGAACGCAGGACCGAAGTCCACACATGTGCTGAGGTGCACTCGTTATGAGTGACTAGTTGGCCGGGATCCGACGAATAAAGCATCAGCACGTAGAGCTGAAAACCCGGGTTCAAGTCCCGGCGCCGGAGAGAATTTTTCTCCGTTCCATTACTCTTTCATCGTTCCTAATTATGTCAGATGAAGAAAAAATGCGTGCAGTTCTGCGTTAGAGCAGTGTATTATGATAATAAATTATTGAAAGAATTGCACAGTCTGATCCGTTTGGGTATGGATAATGTTAATTTATTATTATAAAGCTATTATGATAGTAGGAAAAATTTCTTGTTGGTTATATTATGATTAAAAGATGGGAGTTTCCATATATGACAATCAACAACGCATAATCTGAAAGGACAAATGAAAATCGTAGATGATTAAAATGGCTACTAGGCCTACAAATCAACAGCGGGCACAATGCGTTCTTTGGTATGCTAAATTTGTGAGTGTTAAAAGAGTTCAAAGGGAATTCTATTCTATTGGGTTATTTTACGACGCTGTATCAACATCTATGTTATTTAGCGTCTAAATGAAATGAAGGTGATAATGCCGGTGAAATGAGTCCGGGATCCAGCACCGAAAGTTACCCAGCATTTGCTCGTATTGGGTTGAGGGAAAACCCCGGAAAAAACCTCAACCAGGTAACTTGCCCCGACCGGGATTCGAACCCGGGCCACCTGGTTTCGCGGCCAGACGCGCTGACCGTTACTCCACCAAAGGGAATTTCGACGTGAGTAGCCTATGGTGTTCCATAATGTTGCGGTATCGAACATTTGTAGAAATATGTTTTGTGTTAAAAAAAATAAAACATGCAGGAGGTTGCAGGCGAAACCCAGTATGAGAAGCAGCTATCTCTTGGCTTGGCCGTCAAAATCCCTAGATGTAACCCCTCCTGATCATATTGGGATTAAATCAATGACTTTACCAAAACACGCTATGAAATATTTAATATAACACAATTTTTATCTCGAAAAGGAAGCAAAAACGAGCAAAATTGTATTAAACTATTTTGTTCGAATAATCCCCTGAAATTAATGATATTACTGGTTCGTACTTACGGTTCACTCTTTATAGTCTACAAGTAAGACAAATTTAGTTCCTGGGGAAATAATCTGGTGACTTTGATTTAAAGCGTGTGGGTTTTTCAGATGTGAATCCGCTACTCGATGAAGGGTCAGCATTAGCACGGAGGAGGACGTGAGGGTCAAATTAAGAGCGGTATCACATTTCAACACCTAGGAACGCGTGTATTAGAAAGTGATTCCTGGAACGGCTCGCCGTGTGCTGTGAGCGGTAGTGCGAAATAATCTGACTGCAACACCATTACTCATAGCTTACTCCACTGAGAAATTAGATGACATGTGTAAAGATTTTTGGTACAAGGCTCAACCGAGTTGTAAGGTTATTGTAGTGATTCAGCTCTGTTGGGTGAATCAACTGACTTGTCAGATTTCGTTTAGTTATAATTGTGTTACTGTTCTTGCACACATAAGTAATATGTAAATTGGTGATAGTTTTATACAGAGCGATCCACTTTCTGTGCAATGCTAATTTTTTTTGAAACTACAATAAGTTATTGGGAGGCAGTGAAATGATAACATTATTGCAATGAAAAGAACGAAGCAGTGATAGACGAACAGCTGAAGAGTCAAAGTACTCAGGGCAGATCAGCCCACAAGTGTTACAACAAATTTAAAATTATATGTGTCAAAATAATTACAGTAGTCATTTTAATGAAATTGTAATTCCGGGTTGCAAGATCGTGTTTATTGGTTCTTTTACTCTGAACAGTCCTGTAAGTAGAAGGCCTACTAATGTAGACCTGCAAGAGTGACAACCATAGTCCCTTCGGTTTGTCACGTAGGCTGTCCAGGTTCGAGTCTGGCGAGGCCTAGAATTTTTTTCACGAAGAAGGTCGCAGTTGGTGGGTTTTCTCGAGGTCTTCCCGTTTCCGCTGTAGAGATATCGATATCATTCTGTCAACATTTCTCTCTCTTCAGCATGTGCCTCATGTGGGGTTGTCGGCATGCTCCTTAGTGCGGTCGGCCGTGTGAGCGCGAAAAGCGCCTACCTTGGAAGTTAGCGTAAAATGCTAGCATAGGCAAACATTCACGCAAGAGCGGCAGCGTCATTCATGTAGTACTGTGAGGCTACTCTGCTTTCTTACCACTATTCCTGGTCACATATATAACAGATTGATCATCCCTATGTTAAAGTCGGTAGCACTTTGAAAAGAACAACCGCCAGGATCGCCACCCGTCCGCCGTAAACGAACACGAGATGGCAGTACAGTCGCTAATGCAATTCAAATGGAAGTTATGACGTGACTCTTTATGTAACTACTAGGTGGCAACATAGTAAACATGACAAAAGTTGCTACCATCAAAGCCTATAAGGCTGAGCAATCTGTTATATATGTGATCTGGGCCACTATGCATAATTTCTTCGCCATTAATTTATAAGTATTCTAACCTTCTTCTTAAATTGGGTCTAAGACCTTTATGCTCCGCATTGAGGTTGTGGAGTCTAGCTTTTCCTTCATCTTTGGTAGAGTCTTCCTGGCATTCTATATACTTCTGGTGTTCCTACTATAGTTATCTTGAGGACACGTAAATAACCTAAGCAAATAAATAAATAAATAAATGAATAAATAAATAAATAAATAAATAAATAAATGAATGAATGAATGAATGAATGAATGAATGAATGAATGAATGAATGAATAAATAAATAAATAGCTTTTCCTTCATCTTTGGTAGAGTCTTCCTGGCATGCTGTATGCTTCTGGTGTTCCTACTGTAGTTATCTTGTAAACACGTAAATAATCTAAGCAAATAAATAAATATATAGATAAATAAATAAATAAATAAATAGCTTTTCCTTCATCTTTGGTAGAGTCTTCCTGGCATTCTATATACTTCTGGTGTTCCTACTATAGTTATCTTGAGAACATGTAAATAACCTAAGCAAATAAACAAATAAATAAATAAATACATACATAAATAAATTAAATTAAATTACTAAATAAATTAAATAAATAAATAATTACTTAAATAAATAAATAAACAAATAAAATAAATAAATAAAATAAATGAATTAATTAAATGAAATAAATAAATTAGATAAATTAAATAAATTAAATAAATTGAATAACTAAATAAATAAATAAAATAAATAAATAAAATAAATAGATAGATAGATAAATAAATAGATAAATAAATAAATAGATAGATAAATAAATAGATAAATAAATAAATAAATAAAATAAATAAATTAAAATAAAGTAATTATTTAAATAAATAAATAAATTAGATAAATTAAATAAATAAATGAAATAGATAAATAAATAAATAAATAAATAAAATAAAATAAATTAATTAAGTAAAATTAAATAAATAAATAAATAAATGAGTTCGGGGCAGAAGAAGATATCAGATGATAGACAACATTAAGGTATATGAGCAGACAAAGAGGAGAGCAGAAAATAGGAAAGATTGGAGAATGCTGGGTTTGCAGTGAAAGGCTGCCTTTTGGCAGAACACTGAATGAATGAAATATGTAAGCCTATACATACAGGAATGAATTTTTTTAGAAATATATTTCTGGAAGAGTTGAGAAACAAATAATAATAGAGTACAGGGGAAAAAAAGATGAAGGTCACTTTGCTCTTAAGGGAGAGGTAATGATTTAATTCATCATATTAGTAAAAAAAAAAAATTATTGCTATTCATATTAAAATTAAGAAAAGGATGACTATCCGTAGTGATAATTCTTCTTTTTACCAGATTTGATAAGAATAACACTTAAGTTTGTAGTAATCTATTGAATTAGATAGTGACATCACCCTAACAGCACTGTGATATTCATCTTTTTTCCCGTGTACTCTTCTTCTTTCAAGAAGTTTTATTACGTAAAAACTGCTTGAATTGCATAATTGTGTGTGCATGTAGTATTGTTTTGGTGAGTTCTCTCTAAATTTGACTGAAGAGGCAGCCCTTCGCGAATATAGAAAAATTTTGTTTTTGACAGGATCCGAGCTGATTTTCGAATGCAGACGGGCAATACAACGAGTGGCCAAACTGTAGAATTCGCGTATGGCGTGACGCAATAATTAAGACAACTTGTCGCGTGCTTAATTAGGCACTGTAAAATGCAAATGTCTGCCAAGTGGCAAAATAGAGCGAGCTGAGTTGCCCAATGCGCTGGAATTGACCGGAAACCGGTACGGGTGGTTCTGGCTCAAGGGGAGCGGCGCTGTCGTAACGTGCAAGCGGGCACTTCTTTATTTGAGCTGCAGAGATGACGAGATAGCGAAATGACGGTGGAGCAATGGGCGCATGCCAATTTGGAGACATATGACAGGACAGAGTCCTCGCCTTTCCTTCCTTCTTCTGCCTACTGTAGGCTGTTTCAGCGGATATGATGTTAGTCATTAGATTTCAAGTTTGAGCTTTCGAACCCGGCCGAAGACGGTGAAATTTAAAGAACGAGGAAAAATCCTAATGTACCTTCCTCCGCAGGAGAATTAAAGCCGTGGTTCCAGGTCTTAGATTTACGATAGAGGGCTCCAGGAAAAATTTGTGGACCATTTCTCACGCACGTTGAATAATCTCTACACTTGAAATCGTACCTATACTGTTTTCGCTGTAAGAAAAATCCTAATGTAAACACAAGCACGTTGCTGTCATATCCGTGATTGGCTCCCAGTCGAAACACTCACATGACGCAGGAAAATATAGTTCGTATTTGGAAACCACAATCTTGTATTATTTGAAAATAAAAAATTGAATTCAGTTGTTAAATACGATGAAACATTTAACTTCACTCATATGTAAAACGCTATGTGAAAGAAAAGCTACTTTTATATTTTCTTAAATAAATTATATGCTATGAACGCGGATGAAATCCAACAGCAATACCGAGGTAGTCTGTTCTTGTAACAAGCTGGCGTCACTTGAGCTCGTAGTTGTTCATATAAGCACGCGGTACTGAAGTATGGCTTCTGCATCCTCGACTGTCCATTGTGAAAACATAAGACTTAAAAATAATTTAATTGCAGTGATTATAAAGTAAATGTTTCCTAAGCAAACGAATGCATAGTAGTGAGGTTAGGCCTACTTGACGAGTAACGGGAAATGTTTAATATGAAACAGAATGTACAACAGTAGGCGGGAACACGTAATGAGAATCTATGGCGCCAAACAGTGGCCAATGAAGCCTCACTTCAGTCACGTGCTATTGTTTACATTAGGATTTTTCTTACAGCGAAAAGATTATAGTTAAAATATTCGTATTACTACAACTTCCCCATGTGGAGAATGATCCCAATGTAGCCCATTCATGTCGTAGGATGTGACTAAAATAGGCACCTAGTGCCTGGGGGTATAGCCGGGTCTTCATGTCTCCGGGGACATAAATAGGACCCTTGTCCTCCGGGCTGGGTGTTGGACGTGGAGTTCGGGTTTGAGAAACCCATCCTGGGAAACAAGTATTATTATGAAACTTCAACGAAGGGAATAAGCCGGACAGAATAACTTACTGGAGACGGACTGGCAAATGTAGAAATTATATCCGACTTGGCGGATTGTGCAACAGGTGACTTTGCAAGCATGGGGATTCGGAATTGGAGACAAGAACGGGAGACTTGGAGGAAGAATGTTGCAGATACCAAGGCCCACCTTGGAAAATTTCTACCTCGGGACTAAGAGGAGATGGTGGTGCGCAACTTCTAATTACTAGATTGTGCACCAATATGCCTGGGTTAAATCTCAAATCTCTCCGCAGTGCATATGAAGAAAAGGCATATGTCACTGTTATTGTCATGGGGACGTTAAACCTGGCGGCCCCCTTGGTGCTATTCGACAGGAGTAGGCTACGTGCCGGCACCGAGTTTCCCCTTCTTCCTTCCTCATCTTCATCATCATCATCACTCATTCCAAACACTACACTTACACGAACACTTACATATACACTCACATACACGACATAACTCTCCACAGATACACATCATGTACAGTATGGCCCGTCGAAGTGGTGTACAACTAGAAAATGGGTCACAGTCCTGCCATCTATCCGCAATATGCGGAACCCGAATCACGTAAAGTGAAGTGGATAAGCATAGGATACATACATACATACAGTAGCCTACATACATACATACCGTACATACATACATACATACATACATACATACATACATGTATGTAAATCTAATTTGTACCTTAAACCTATGTTCGAACTAAAACCCACGAGTATGATATGTTAATATCTGCACAAGTACCTTTCAACATTACACTCATTTCGCTGTCAACTCACTCACTGCACTGGAACTACGACACATTTCACTGATTCTATCCTGATTTCACTAACACTTCAAAAACATTTCACTGTCCAAATACTTTGCACTGCCACTATAAACTATAAAGCTTCACTGACAGGAACACGTTTCACTTACTCAACACACTTCACTGACACAACACACTTCACTGACACAACATAATTCTTCACTGATACAACACTTCACTAACAAAATATCAACTACACCCTTTAAATACTGTGTATAATTATCGTTTATTAGTAAAGTCCTTAAGCCTATTTTTAAATACATTTTTGGTTGTTGGTAAAGCCTTTAGTAAGCCTGCAGGTAAAGCATTCCAGTCCCTGATAGTACGATTGATAAAAGAAACCTTTCCAGTGTCCGTCCTCTGTCTTCTTTCCCTCAATTTATATGAGTGGTCGTTCCTTGAAGAGTAATTTGGCGGCTGCAGCCTATTTTTTATTTCTCTCCAGGCAGGCTCACCTCTGTATGTTTTGAACAGTGCGCATAATCGAATTCGCGTTCTCCTGTCCGTGAGTGTGTCCCATTTTAATGGTGAATTTTTCCGACAACACTTGAGAGCCCGTTTTTGAATCTTTTCCAGTGTCTTAATATGTTCTAGTCTGTAAGGATCCCAACATGCAGCACCATATTCCATTAGTGGACGTACTAGTGATTTATATGCAATCTCTTTGGATTTGTCAGAGCCTTTTCTTAGTACCCTCATCACAAAGTGTAACGCTCTCCATGCTTTTCTCGCTGTGTCTGTAACGTGTTCCCCCCAGCCGAGATCGCTGCTAAATGTTATTCCGAAATATTTACATTTGTTAACTTCCGGAATGGTTTCACCCCCTAACGTATATGATGCGATTATTTTATTTCTTTTCCTTGTAAAGCTGATGGCTTTGCTCTTTAGAGAATTTATTTTCATTTTGTTGGCTATAGCCCATACATACATACATACATACTTACTTACGTACATAATTTATGTAACATTGAAATAATGAAAAATATATTACATTTCTAAGGATATCACTTGAGATAGAACTCTTTAGTTGCCATGTCCGCCACGGTGGCTCTCATGTAGAGTATGCGCTTCCCATCAACGCGGTCCGTGGTTGGATTACTGGCATGGACAATGTAAGAAACTTTTCCGTGTACTGGACTGGATTGTTGTCCGTTATGTATGGGTGTGTTTAGTATTGATTTACAGAAAAATCCTCTTTCCCTACATCGCATAAGCTTAAAACTCATTAAAAATAGGAGAGCTATAACTGATAAAGAAGAAGTATCGTGTCACAAATATTGAAACACCCATCATTTCGAAGTTCCATATCGGTTCCGCTCTAAGAAAAGAGAAGGAAAGAGAAACCTTTTTGTTGGATCAAGGACAGTTCTGTTCTTCAGTGCATTGCATTGTCCGAATTAATGAGTAATACTCAGCATGTGTTTGCTTAATTTGCGCCTCTACAACTGCCCGCACCTGTGTGAGGTGGCAGCAGCGACTATCAGATGGGAGCAGTGGGAGTCAATCCCTAGACCTCGGGCCGGTTGCCCTACAGCCCGAGGCACACCCACGCCCACGCACAACACGAGGCGGGGCGATATTTGATAGAAATCCAATTTAACCTCAAACTACTTCAGTGGCATAACCTCTCAGCTTTGAGCAATCTCCAGGCAGCCACCGGGTGTTCGGGAGATATCTTACCTACGACGAAGACTTATTACGAAGCCATCTCCGGCTTTGAATATTTGGCCAAATTTTTTTGTCTGAGGTGAACAGACGATACTTATAGCTCATGTCATTTCACTTTATTTTGAACTAGCCGTACCCGTGCGCTCCGCTGCACTTGTTAGAAATAAATATAAAGTAATTACATAATTAAAATAGGACGTTTGATCCAGGGAACATTCGTGTTTGATAGAAGGATAAATCGTTGAATATATTACTTAATTTAAATTGTATTTAAATAATTAAAATGCGGTCATTTTGGTCCAGAGAGCAATCATTTTGTGCAATGACAATTCCTTTAACATGTTTCTTACTTGTTATTACATGCAACCATAGTTTAATGAAGATTGACATATCATTTAATTTTAATGTGTATACTTTATATTACTTGCTATATGTTTCAGAAGTTACTGTAATAACATTGTAGAATTACGTCCATCTAGAGAAACTACACTTTCCAATGGTGAAATAATAATTAAACAATTAATTAGCTTCCGATATTACTTCATACAAACACAGAAACATTCTCTTAGGCTATGTTTAATAGCTTTCGATTGTTGTTGTCCAAGGCCCTTATAGATGAAGTCATTTGTTTTTATTTCAGTACAGCGCCTTTGATGGCGTTGTTATTGTAATATTAAAACTCATTTATCTCATTAAATATCATTCCTAACAAAATTTTGTACAGAATAAAACTTATCGGAAATTATTTTTAAAGAAACTTTTGTTATTTAATATTTTTCACGAAAATCAATAATAAGCGAGATATGTCGATTTATTTAATTCAGGCCTCCTTATAACCCCCCTTTTAAATAAAGTATTTTGAATGCCATATAGCCTAAAATCTAAGTTACAACGAACTTAATTTATATTCCAATTTTCATATAAATCGATTCAGCTATTATCGCGTGAAAAGGTAACAAACATCCAGACAGACAGACAGATAGACAGACATACAAACAAAAATTTCAAAAAAGCGATTTTCGGTTTCAGGATGGTTAATTATAACTTACATGTTAACACCAATTATTTTTGGAAAATCGAAAATTACCAGAAAAATGTTGGCTACAGATTTATTATTAGTATAGATTGGCGTGTCTTAATATTCTGAGCTAGAATAAAATTGTGTGTGTATGTTATCGTTGCCATCGGTGCAGCTCAGGCAGCAGGCGTGTTTTGTGCTGATCTAGAGCTCTCGAACACGGATTCGATTTTCGCTTGAACTGATTATCTGGTTTGTTTTTTCCGAGGTTTTCTCCAACCGTAAGCCGAATTTCATGTAGCCTAATGTCATGGCGAAACCTCTACCTCATTTCGCCTAATAACAGGGAGGTTTAACTCTTATGATACAAGGTGTATCCTCACAGAAGTTCTGTGGTTTGCCGCTTTGTGGGCGGAGTGTTCCAGTGGGAATGATGGGAAAAAACTGGTTATAAGTGTGGCTAACCTGACAATTTGGAACAGATATTATGAATATCGATTATTTAAAAAAATTGCCAGTTTTATAACATTGATATTATTATTATTATTATTATTATTATTATTATTATTATTATTATTATTATTATTATTATTATTATTAATATTATTATTATTATTATTATTATTGAACTATAAAGACGTCTTTTTGTATAGCCGACTTACAATTTCAGTCGGAGACAAAGTAACCATATTACTATATTAGCCACATTTGAAGGTACGCCATTTATTGATGACATTATACATATATATCATATATTAGCCACATTTGTTCAGTTGGTCATAGACGTTGGCAATCCTGTTACTTTTGAATCTAATAAACACAGCCCGTTGTCGTGAACAGATCGGGAAGCACAAGGAATACACTTCTACACTTTTGTCTGTTTCCATTCATTGTTCTAACCATCTTTTTTGTGGTCTTTCCTGATCTCTTTGGTCTGTAATAATAATAATAATAATAATAATAATAATAATAATAATAATAATAATAATAATGATGATGATGATAATAATAATAATGATAATAATGTTGACGTAAATGGATATCTGTAATGCCGATTGGGCTCTGTAAGATGAGTTAACTTATAGTTCCGATTTTTCCCACCATTCGCAAAATTCGATGTAAGATTCAATAACAAAGCTTAAAAATAGGCTAATTTATATACCTATAAGTTATTTCTTTTCTATTTTACTATACCTATTCTTTTCTGGCTTTGCTCAGTCATAGTATTTACATTTTTTAGTGTTTCTCTCCTTTTAATTAATTATTTTTTGTTCTGTAGATATGCGTCACTAATTGTATAGGGGGCTTTGACTTTGGTAGCCTCTGAATGGAGGAAGAAAAAATAAAATGTCCTTCATGCGTGTATAGGGGTCTTGGACATTACCAATTTTAATTAATTTTCTGAAATGTAGCAAAACCAGTTAGTCCAGGTATTCCTTTCAATTGTCCAAAAATTACGGTTTTAACATATCGTAAGCCTACTTTCATTTGTTCATACTTAAATACGCTACAACAATGCAACTTTTTACGGCCTTCGAAATTCTACGTGTGCATAACTTATAAATGTTTGCAAAAACAATAATGTATTCATTCGCGAAAAATAAAGTAGTTCTTGTCATTTTCGTAAGTTTTAGAGCTTATAGAGTTTTCCTGTGAATTTTATTAGTAAAGCAGCTGCACAAAGCATTAAACATAATTCAATTAATATTAATTAAATTAAATTAAATTAAATTAAATTAAATTAATACGCACATTACATGCAGGCAATTTTTTTTAAGAATTAAGCGAGTTATTATTATATAGTATATATCGATTTATAATATATGCTCTATTTTTGTGGAACTCATTGATCTGTGAAAACCTTCAAAGGCTACGTACTCTACTAAACCTCATTTTGAAATCACGAGACCATCACTATCAGGGTTAAGCTGTTCTCTTTCGCTACAAGGACAAGCATTCTCATCTCTTACGTAGCTTGTTACACTTCTTGGAAGTGTTGCTCTAAGGAACTTCATTGTTAATGCATTCTCAGTGACGAAGCTAATGGCCTGAAATCGCTTAGGTTGGGTTGAAAGTCTTGCGTTGATAGTATAATTATCGCTCGTTAATAGACAGCCGTAACACAGAACGATTCTCGGTGATATTTGAATAGAAAGCAAGCAAAGATGATTAGTGGTATTTAAATACAAGGAGGCTAGTCTTGCAAAATTCCTCTGTCTCATAATTTTATCTCACAAGAGTTGAAGCTCCTTGCAGTTTGTTTCAATTCGTCTCTCTCACACAAAACATGCTCATGCTAAATGTGCTTAGAACAATTTAATTTGTCAGTCTGTTTTCGCTCACATGACTGGATATATACGAGTCCCTGCTATGTGTAAGATATTATGGTAAAAGCGGTAACTTTCTTTAAATGGCTAAAGTGATACTGTGATGAAAATCTTAAATTTTTATATTAAAAAATTGCTTAATTTCGGTGTTATTACCCCACAAAAAATTAATTCGGCGTTATTTCACATTTAAATATAACTTTTTTATTTTGTCGTACAAATTACCTTACGGAATAGCCTATAAATGAATGAATGAGTGAGTGAGTGAGTGAGTGAGTGAATGAATGAATAAATGAATGAATGAATAAGTGAATGAATAAATGAATGAATAAATGATTGCATAAATAAATGAATGAATAAATAAATAAATGAGTAAATAAATTAATGAATAAATGAATGAATGAATGAATAAATAAATAAATGAACAAATAAATAAATGAATAAATAAATGAATGAATAAATAAATGGATGAATAAACAAATGGATGAATGAATAAATAAATGAATGAATAAATAAATGAATGAATGAATGAATAAATGAATGAATAAATAAATGAATGAATAAATAAATGAATGAATAAATAAATGAACAAATAAATAAATGAATAAATAAATGAATGAATGCATAAATGGATGAATAAACAAATGGACGAATGAATGAATAAATGAATGAATAAATAAATGAATGAATGAATAAATGAATGAATAAATAAATGAATGAATAAATAAATGAATGAATAAATAAATGAACAAATAAATAAATAAATGAATAAATAAATGAATGAATGCATAAATGGATGAATAAACAAATGGATGAATGAATGAATAAATGAATGAATGAATGAATAAATAAATGAATGAATGAATAAATGAATGAATAAATAAATGGATGAATAAACAAATGGATGAATGAATAAATAAATGAATTAATAAATGAATGAATGAATAAATGAATTAATAAATAAATTATTGAATAAATAAATGAATGAATAAATAAATGAATGAATAAATTGAATCTATACTAATAATAAATCCGTAGCCGAAATTTCTCTGGTAATTTTCGATTTTCCAAAAATAATTGGTCCTAACATATATAATTAACCACCCTGAAACCGAAAATCGCTTTTTTGAAATTTTTGTTTGTATGTCTGTCTGTCTGTATGTTTGTTACCTTTTCACGCGTAATGGCTGAACCGATTTCGATGAAAATTGGAATATAAATTAAGTTCGTTGTAACTTAGATTTTAGGCTATATGGCATTCAAAATACGTTATTTAAAAGGGAGGTTATAAGGGGGTCTGAATTAAGTAAATCGAAATATATCCCTTATTATTGATTTTTGTGAAAAATGTTACATAACAAAAGTTTCTTTAACAGTTATTTCCGATAAGTTTTATTCTTTGAGAAATTTTGATAGGACTGATACTTAATGAGATAAATGAGTTTTAAAATTAAAATAACTGCCATCTAAGGCGGTGTATTGAAATAAAAAACAAATGACTTCGTCTATAAGGGGCCTTGGACACAACAATCGAAAGCTATGAAACATAGCCTACAGACAATGTTTCTGTGTTTGTATGAAGTAATATCAGAAGCTAAATTAACCGATTTGTATAATTAATTATTATTTCATCATTGGAAAGTGTAGTTTCTCTGGATGGACATAATGCTATAATGTTATTACAGTAACTTGTGAGTGAATTGAGGACAGGTAAGATTAAAATAGCTTCTTATGCACAGAAAAGTTGATAGGTTATTCTGTATATTCATTTCCTGTATTTCTGAAAATAATGTTTATGAACATATTCATTTTTATCTCAGAGAATTAACGAACAACGAGAGTGTATTGATTTAGTATGCAGTAATAAATAGTACGTTAGCTTAGAAATCCATTATTGTATAATTCAAATTTTAACTATGCTCAATTGAATCGTGTTAAAATACATAAAATATATATGCAATAAATGCAATGCAAAAAATTGGGTAATGAGCCAAGCAGATTATGTTGCGCTGTTGTAAAAGCTGTTCCTCCTGAGATTCAAGAGCTCCCACAACAAATTAAAAACTTTCTAATTCGAGTACATCCGTTATCAACACACTTTTTACATAATATAATATAATATAATATAATATCATATAATATAATATAATATAATATAATATAATATAATATAAACATAATAATAAATCTGTAGTCAAAATTTTTCTGTTAATTTTCGCTTTTTCAAAAATAATTGGTTATAACAATTAAAAAACATGTAAAAGGAATTATCATTGCACCAAATGAGTGGTCTCTGGATCAAAATGATCGCATTTTAATATTTTAAATACAATTTCAATTAAGTAACATATTAAACGATTTATACTTCTATCAAACACGAATGTTCCCTGGATCAAATGTCCTATTTTAATTATGTAATTACTTTATATTTATTTCTAACGGGTGCAGCGGAGCGCACGGGTACGGCTAGTGAATAAATAAATGAATGAATAAATAAATGAATGACTAAATAAATGAATGAATAAATAATGAATGAATAAATGAATGAATAAATGAATGAATGAATAAATGACTGAATGAATAAATGAATGAATGAATAAATAAATGAATGAATAAATGAATGAATAAATAAATGAATGAATAAATAAATGAATGAATGAATAAATGAATGAATAAATGAATGAATGAATGAATGAATGAATGAATGAATGAATGAATGAATGAATGAATGAATGAATGAATGAATGAATGAATGATTCAATAAATGGAGACTATTTGTTGAAGAGGTCAAAATTCGTTTCCGATCCACGTGAACAGACAACAACATCAGTTTTTAAGAAAATTCCTTTATCTCAAAACAAAGTCGTAAATCCAGCTGATTCCTATCACAGCCATGCCTGCCAACAATCCAGCGCGCAGGGAAGTTAGCTTCACCAAAGTTTATTACATTAATTCATGCACATATTTATGTACAGTTACTTCCAGTAAATAATCTTTTAGGCACTTTAAATTACAATTTCGTTAAAACATCATAATTTCTCCAAAACACTAATTTCAAATAAATTTGTGCTAAAAATGGACAATTTGCGTATACACAAAATTTCGCGTTATTTCACAGGTTTAAACATGCGATATTTTGACCTGGAAGGACTTGAAACAACATTTTTATTTTAATCGGTTGAAAAACAATATTCCGCGATTCATTGATTTGCCAAAGCCTGTTATCTATTATTGATAATTCCCTTTCTTTTTTGATTTTGTAAGTTAATTTATAATCAATTGAACTGTGGGATCATATCGCCTCTGTCTGTTGGAAATGGTACATTGTTCCTCTACTCCGAGAATTTACAATTTCGGGCATGATATTGGTAGTAAATTTATACAAAATTATTGATAATTCAATGAAACACCGTTAATTATCACAGAAATGTGTCAGAGGGTCACAAGAATGTAGCGGGAAAAGCGGTTTCTGAAAAGTAAATTGTGAAGAAATGTTCGGGACAAATGGAGTGGGGAAAGAGGATTGGGAAAATGGAATGGGATATGAGAATTGGGAAAATGAACTCTGGAACTCAGGCTATGTTAGGAATTCCAAATCTTGGGAAAAACGGAACAGGAAAACTGACTGCCAATCCGATGGCCTTAAAGAAATGATATATCCATGCACATTTGTCTAATTCAGTGCGAGGTTCTTAGTGAGGCCAATAGAAGATGAAGAGTCATAAAATTGGCGATGATGCCGAGTTGTGGTGAACTTTGAAGAATTTGGCCGTTGTCTTGCAACAGCTCTCGAGTCGGCGGACACTTGCCTCCCCACTTTCCGAAAGAGATTTGCCCGCGACTGCCGCAGTTGGCTGGTTGGTTAGGGCGCCATGTCGATGTGTGTATCTGGCTCCACCTTAACGCATATGCTAATGCGCGTCGTGATTAATAGAAAGGGATGCACAAACCTCTATCATATCTGGAACAATTTCAAACTCTGTAAATCTGGTCCCGATTTGCATATCAAATCGTATGCACAATTACTGCCAGCAACTGTAGATTCTAGTGCGTTCCTCTGTAAAGGTTGCTGCCCATAAATGTTTCGATAACATCCGCCTTAGTTGTAATCGTTGAAAAGTAATTAGTACATTGCTTTGTTGAATAATTCAAGAACCTTGTGCTTTATAAACCTTTCGAAGTTCAACAGGGTCGGAAAGTAATCGAGCCATTTTGCAATACTATCGGTCTCATAGTACGTCCTCTGCAGTCACTTTGGTTCCGTTACGTAGTCCCTGCGATGCTAGACCATCAGCTTATCACATATAGGCAGTCCGCGATTGTGTCAGAACATTTCGACTGACATTTATAGCGGACAAGATCACAGTTGGGATTTTTATGTAAAACTACATCTTCCTCCTCACTAGGCATAAGGAGATAACTTAAGAATTGACCGTCACATAAAAAATACAACCCCCTTCGTTCTTCTCTTTGTGTTTCTCTTGTTCTCCTTTTCTTCCTCTTGTTCTTGTCTTCTCCTTGTTCTCCTTATGTTTCCCCTTTTATCTTTGTGTTCCCTTGTCACATAATGACATGCCCATCTTTGTCAGCAAGTGGACTTGTGGATAGGTTCTGGGAGGCTAGAAGCAAGATGATGAACTGTTAAGGCTCATTCACAATGAAAATTAAACATAACGTAAGCGTTAACTTAAGAATGTAAACGTTACGAAAAAATCACATCATTCATGATGGGGACATAAATATAACCGCAAAGATACTTGGTAACCATGGAAACATTACAAGGACGTCATTTCCTCATATTCTGTCATATAGTTCAGGTCCACACCTGTGGAGTAACGGTCAGGGCGTCTGGCCGCGAAACCAGGTGGCCCGGGTTCGAATCCCGGTCGGGGCAAGTTACGTGGTTGAGGTTTTTTCCGGGGTTTTCCCTCAACCCAATACGAACAAATGCTGGGTAACTTTCGGTGCTTGACCCCGGACTCATTTCACCGGCATTATCACCTTCATTTCATTCAGACGCTAAATAACCTAGATGTTGATACAGCGTCGTAAAATAACCCAATAAAAATAAATATACTTCAGCGCTCCACGATTGTGTACTGTTTGCAAATCACGTAAACATAAGCATGAAAGTTTGGAGTTCGCAAACTTTCACGTTAACGTCTAACGGTAATGTTAATATCAGTGTTTATGTGAATCATTATGACTGATCCTATTTGATAACCTGGCCGCAAGCTCCTGTGTTTTTGTTACGGTTATGTTTAATTTTCATTGTGAATGGGCCTTTACCAACGTCACCATCTGTGATATTCTTATGTTTATGTTTATTTATCATTTTTACCTGTATTTTCTTCATCAAGTATGATATCAGTGAAATGCCTCAGCACTAAAAAAATAAAATATTTATATGAAAATCACGAAACCGATTTTTTGCTTCATGAAAATACTTAACTTAAAAAATTGATCCTTCTATTCACTTTTCAACGTGATTCTGATAAATGTGACAATGCTTAGTTGGTCTGTCCACGCACAGGGAAGGTTGTGATGTCTGACGAGTGTGATGATCACTCTCGTAGTCTCATGGTGCAGTCTTGCACGGACAGCTCCACGCCGCTGCGCTGGGTAGTAGCAGTGCAGCCAGGTCTTTGATTAATGTACTCGTGCGGCCTTCCAGTCGAGAATTTCAATATTCTGCACTTGTTGCATGGGTGTGTGCTTTTGTGGAGAATAAGTTAAAGAGTGCGCATTCAGGTAGCCTACTTAGAGGATTCAATTGTTGCGGGTGTGGAGGCCCACAGTTTGTAATCCTTGTGGATTATTTGTATCTATTTCTGGTCAAGAATTTCGTTCTTCAAAGAAATTTTACAATGCCACATTTGTTCGGATCAAATTTCTTCACATTTAAAGGACAAAATTAAAATTCTTCGTATCATTTATTATTATAATACGCTACTCTCTTAAACTGACGGAACATATTGGGAATTAAGTAAATGTCTTTCCCAAAACATTCTATGAAATTAATATTTCTCCTCTAATATTAATCAATATTTACGTAGACGCTATGAAATGTTTGATGTAAAACATGTTTCTATCTCTGTAAGAAAGGAAAAACGAGTAAAATAGTATTAAACTTTTTTGTTTGAAATATCTCAAAGAATATTCCCCTGAAATTAATGACATTATTTACGGCTAACTCTAATATTATTACAACTTGAAAAATTTGAGTTATTATAACTAGTAACAGCATAAGTATATATGAACCAAATAGACTACAGTAAATTACAGTGTTAGACAAAGTAGCTATATATTATATTTTATTACCTGCTTTAATTCGAATATAGACTTTTCTTGTAACGTTTGAGATTTCCTTAAGTCACGTGACAATTTTCTCTTACAAGCAAACATTCTGATGGGGACAAATAAAAAAGTTAAATTTTTTCTTCCACCGTGTTAATAATGTCAAAAGAAGTGCTTATAGAAATTTTGGCTACTCGACCGCAATTACGAGGCCGTTCAAAAAGTGATTTTTCCTGGGGCCGTTTACAGAAAAAAGCACGATTGCGTGGAAAAAATTATTGAAACAGATACAGCAATTGTTGCGCTTAATGTCAACATATCCATCACTGGGATTGAGAAATTTGTCATATCATGGCATCAATTTTTGTATCCTTGTGCCGTCGTCAGCCACCTGGGATCGGAACCAGCGTTTGACAGCCGTCTGCATCACTCTGTCGATCCCATGATATGACAAATTTCTCAATTCCGGTGGGGAATATGTTGAAAAATAGCTGAACAATTGCTGTGTCTGTTCCAATAAGTTTTTCCAACGAAACTGTGTTTTCTTTCTATTAACGGCCCCTGGCAAACTTTTTTTTACGGCCCTCGTAATTGCGGTCGCTTGGCCAAAATGTGTATAAGCACTTCTTTTGACATTATTAACATGGCGGAAGAAAAAAAATTAACATTTCATCAGCCCCCATCAGAATGTTTGCTTGTTAGTTTTTGTTGATGTCTGTGGCGAAGACCCATACATCAAAACTGGGACGATAATAGGACTTGATGTGTGACCAGTCGACCTTAAGGATATCGGACACAGGTAGCCAGCCACACACGAAGTATGCGAGGGGCGCGGGTTAAGAGGGTGCGCAGATGTCGTAAACCAGTAGCGGCCCACGGAAACATTTCGCAAAAGCAGCATCGCTTGGCGATCTGCCCGCCGACCTTTGCCACCGGTAAGAGGGCCCCCCCGGTTGCTACACGCACCCCATGCCAGACCATTTAAATTACAATAACAAAGAAACGCGTACGATGGCCTGTCAAAGCGTGTTGCAACAGCCGAATAATGGATGGACTGGTCTCCGGCTCTTGGGCAACGCGCTGACGTCGATGTCTCGTCTTGCGCATGCAGTATTTCATTTTCTGTGTATTGCTTGAAATCAATTCTTCAAAATCCCTTCGTTAGCAGGAAGATGCCAGTGCTATATCTAGACCATTATTTGTTTTTCGAGTGAAATTAATAAATTGTTTACTTTGTTATTGCAGCGTTTCTCAAATCGTCCTCGGATCACTTTTCGTCCTCGAGACGTAGGTAAAAAACGTTATTATTCCAGAAAACTAATAATAATAATAATAATAATAATAATAATAATAATAATAATAATAATAATAATAATATATAAAATGAAGGATACAGGAAAAGAAAGAGCTCAGTCCACTTTAGCAAATTGTTCAGGAGAGCATTGGATGGGGTGGCTCATTTAAATCCAATTTTAATCCACTTTTGGTCTTACTAATAAAAACTCTATATACAGATGTTTAACTGTCTTATACTTATACAATGAGTAGCTCGTTTATAAGTCGTGTGTAAATTCCTTACTAATAATCACTACATACGTCGTGTATAACAGTGTAACTGTTACACAGCTACGTCATAGTTTCGTCATTACTTCGTTACGAAAGGTAATAGAATATCTGAGTTTCTCTATTGCATCCGGTAGAGCGCTCTAGTGTGGCGTGTTAAGTATCGATAGTACAACTGGCTCTAATCGATTACCACACTATATTTTGGTCAAAGAGTACAAGCTACAGCAATATCATTCTAATAATTCTATGATCTTTGGTTTGTTCTTCTGTGGTTACAAGGTAACCATCATCATAAAATGACAGTCGATACGAACAGCTGTTAAGGGGGCGGCCATTGTTTCCCTATATACAACGCTTAAACAAGGGGTTTCGTGTATATAACTACTGCAAAGCAATTCCCATTGTATAGTTACAGCCTGTTTATACGTCCATAGCTTATTCACGGTTTATTAGTAACGTTTTCTGTATCAACTCTGCATAAGTGTCGTATAAAAACTATACACGGTTTATTAGTAAGACTGTTTATCTATTACAGAAGAAAATAATTAAAATATGTCTTAATAAATCTATTGATTTTCCATCTCAAAAATTGCTTTTAGACTTTAATGTTCTTAACGTAAGATAAATTTATTGTATTGTATTAATAAAATTCATACATAAAAATCGAAATAATTTTGAATTGTATTCTCATAGTTATGAAACAAAAGGTATGAATTATTTAAGATTGTTTGAACCAAAATTCAACACTGCTACAGTATTTAATCATAGTAGTAATTTAGGCCCAAGAATATATAACAAATTTATATTTAAATATCCTAATCTTGTCAATTCTAATAGTTCTAGTATTTTTTTTTATTCAATGCAGTGGCACTTGACTAGAGTCATTGGCCGTACAATAGCGATAAAAACTAAAAGGAAAGAAAACGAAATAAAGTGAACAATGTCCAAGGAAACTATGAAGGAGTGGATGTCAGCACTGCTGCATTCTTTCTCTGGCCTCCCAGTACCTATCCACAAAGCCGACAGATGAAAGAGCTGGACAAGTCTTGATGTGGTTTGAGTCCATGGTGTCGGAACATCCACAGAGCATGCAGTGGGGGCTGGATAATACACCCAGGCGATGGAGGTGATTAGCCAGACAGTCATGACCGACTGCGGCGCGGAACGTCGCAACAGCTTCTCTTCTGGGCCATTCGGGGAGAGTGGAGTTGAGTGCGTCCTTCCAGTGTTTATCTTTAATTTGTTCCTTCAAACTCTTATGGAAACGTTGTCTCACTCGACTGCTTATATTTGTAGATGCTCTATGGAATGGCAGCATGTTAGAATATGAAAGGGGGATAGTTGTTCCTTTCTTTGCTAGAAGAAAATAGTTCTAGTATTAAATTTAAAAAGTTATGTATGGATTTTATAAAAATTGAAAAACTATAAATTTAAATTTAAATATTATAATTGCATAGTAGACAAAGTCTAATTGTATTATAAAAGGTAAAGGTATCCCCGTAACATGCCATGAAGGCACTTGGGGGGGCATGGAGGTAGAGCCCCATGCTTTCCATGACCTCGATACCGCCTTTTACCCCCGGGAAAGACCCGGTACTCAATTTTATAGGAGGCTGAGTGAACCTCGGGGCCGTTCTGAAAGTTTGGCAACGAGAAAAAATCCTATCACCACCTGGGATCGAACCCCGGACCTTCCAGTCCGTAGCCAGCTACCCGGCCGCCCTAATTGTATTATATACTTCTTAATTTCAATTCAGGAATCCGCCCCTGAGCACGAGTTTTACTCTTTCAGGGGTGAGCTAAAGTTTTTTCTGTATAGCTATATTATATTTTATGTTACAGTTATTAACAAAATAAATAAATAAATAAATAAATAAATAAATAAATAGAGGTTAATAGTAGGTATGAAGAGACTGAGGGTAAGAAACAAGAAATAACAGAATATTGTGTCACAAAGAAGTTAGATAAATTGGTTTATAAAAATAATCCAGTGCACATAAGGAATGTGATAGAACTTGCAGCAGATTGTTGCCCGTAAGGAGAGTTCTTGTGAGACCACAATAGAGACGGCGCGACTGCAGAACGATCAACACAAAGATGTCTGTGACTGATATCTGCGGTCCTGAAAATAATTCGGATTGGCGGTCTCTCAGTATAATGTTATACTGCTATTCTATCGCAGTAGTCTGTCCAGGCCCTGCAGGCCTACCCTTAGTTCTCTAATCAGCGCTCAGCAGTCAAGGTCTCTTAACATTATTGGCCCGTGGCTTCCATAGATTTTTTGCTAGTTTTCGTTCCCAATGTCCAACGAGAAGAAGAGGGCAGGGCTTTTCACGCAGGCTACAAAATGGAGCTCACCACTGAAGGATAACGTCAGCACATAAGAGGGGGGCAGTTTTTCTTTCAATTATAATTAATTAACAGCAGCCGTGGGGATGGGAGTTTCTAGCTATGCGCTGTTGTCACGTCTTTCTCCCTCATTGTTAAACAACAGAGTTATAATCCGTTCGTCGAATCTGTAGAGTGCTAGTCACTAAACAGGCCTTCTGCGCAACCGGCGTCATAGCTGATCGGTCTAATAAGTAGTTAGGACGCGTGGGGGAGGGAACAGAAAATGCTATGTGAACAGTCGTCTGCTCACTAGCTCGCTAGCTATAATCTTTTCGCTGTAAGAAAAATCCTAATGTAAACAATAGCACGTGACTGAAGTGAGGCTTCATTGGCCGCTGTTTGGCGCCATAGATTCTCAGTACGTGTTCCCACCTACTGGTGTACATTCTGTTTCATGTTAAACATTTCCCGTTACTCGTCAAGTAGGCCTAACCTCACTACTATGCATTCGTTTGCTTAGGAAACATTTACTTTATAATTACTGTATTAAATTATTTTTAAGTCTCATGTCTTCACAATGGACAGTTGAGGATGCAAAAGCCATACTTCAGTACCACGTGCTTAAGTGAACAACTAGTAGCTCAAGTGACGCCAGCTTGTTAAAAGAACAGACTACCTCGGTATTAGGCCTACTGTTGTACCTTTAAACACTTTTCACATTTTATTTGTTTTTAATTTTGGGAAATGAAATTTTTTAAATGAAAAAATGCTTGAAATAATTATTGAAGATTTCTTTACAACTTCCTGTATGTATTTTCCTGTTTTACAGAGCTATTAAGGATGGAAAAAATAAAATGAAGGGATATGTAATGTGTTCAAAGGTACAACAGGTTCATGTACCTTGGAACATACATTCTTGTAAGTTGGAACACAAGGAATATAGGAGGGAATATAGCTGTAAAAACTGGCAATCATATTTAAAATGTATTTGCAATCATAAACCAGAGGAGGCTTCTCCGATTTAGATTTTATTTCCTGGAGAAGCAATAACTGCTTCAACAGCTTTCTTCAAGGCATCCGGATCAATTGGGGACTTCTTTAATTCCAGACTTACTTCGTGACACGATCTTAAAATAAAAGAAAAACAAAAACCGATAGTATCGTGTACTTTGGAACATGTTCCGTGGTACAAGATGTTTTGTGTTCAAAGGTACAAGAGGGTGCACGTTTAAACAAATATGGCTCCGAAAACTAAGAGAGTCAAATAAATGATGGAAATTAAAATATGTTATTACTCACCAGATGATAGGGAACACACCGTACTTGAAAGATATTAACAAATGCAATCTGGTTTTGTGTTAGAAAACATATATCAATGAACGAAATGTTTACTTTTGGTACTAAAAAACATCTTTTGTCTACAGAACTCACACTTTGCAATAAATCAAACTGAAACTACAACCAGAGCTACTTAGCGGCCTTCTCTACAATCTACTTCATTTTGAGTCTTCTAGGTATACGCAAAAATTAAAAAACAAAAAATGTTCAAAGGTACACTATGCTAAAGGTACAACAGTCTCCCCTACTGTTGGTATTCATCCGCGTTCATAGTACATAACAAAATATAAAAGTAGTTTTTCTTTTACATAGCATTTTACATATGAGTAAAGTTAAATATTTAATCGTATTTAACAACTAGAATTCAATGTTTTATTTTCAAATAATACAAGATTGTGGTTTCCAAATACGAACTATATTTTCCTGCGTCATGTAAGTGTTTCGACTGGGAGCCAATCACGGGTATGACAGTAACGTGCTTATGTTTACATTAGGATTTTTCTTACAGCGAAAACAGTATAGGGGATGGGAGCAGGCGCCGCCTTCTCGAGTGACGTCATGCGCCAATGTACTCTACAGAATCCACGGAGGATTATGTATGTTCCTTTTATTGTAATATGCAAGTAGACTACACAGAGCGCTGGTAAAATATTTGCGGTTTAAGAAATTAAACAATTTTAACTCTGAACTTAAGTTTCTTCGAACGCGCGGTAGCGTCGCGGTTAAGGCATAACGCTGAAGGCCCGAAGATCGCGGGTTCGATTCCCGATGGGATCATGGATTTTTCCATTGATCTAATCCTTCCAACCGCACTATGGCTGTGGGTTCTACTCAACCTCTAGCAGAAACTAGTACCAGAGGCATTTCCTTGGGGGTAAAGGCGGCGGGCACGTAGGAATTACATCCCTACTGCCATTAAATATCGATTGTCTGTAAATGTGGGAGCCTTAACATCTCACCACCCTCTGGTCTGTCATGAGGTTGACTTTACAAAAATTAATTATTCTTATTGCTTAGGTATGAACACTAAATATGGGAGATTTAAACAGTAGAATTGTATCTCCCTTTCATTTTATAGGAGTATAAGTAGACTAAATAGTGTTGCAATAAAATATTAACGATTGAAAAATTAAAATTTTTTAAGTCTGAACTTATATATTTTAATTTCTATTGCATAGGTGCGAACACGAAATATGGAAGATTTAAAGATTGGAATTTGTATCCGTATATTATTATACAAGCAGACTACATAGTGCGTCAATAAAATATTAACGATTAAAAAATTAAAAATTAATAACTGTGAACTTAATACATTATATTTTAATTCTTATTGCATAGATATAAAACTAAATATGGGAGATTCAAACACAAGAATTGTAGGCCTATCTGCGTATTATTTATTAATTTATAGGCTATATAAGTAGACTACACAGCAGCAATAAAATATGGACGATAAAAAAGTAAAAATTAATAACTATGAACTTAAAAATATTTTAATTCTTATTGCAAGATTTGAACATTTTTCACGACATGTTACAATTCTCCTGATAAATAGGCATATATCATTCGTGGGATTAGCTATAAGCTGACGACAGACATCCACAATGTATTGAGGCTGTGCAGGAGTCAATTTATGAAACATAGCTTCTGTATGATTTTCTGAGTTTCTTAATGTGACGATGTATTGTATCTTTTGAAGCACCAAGTTCTTCTGACAACCTACGAGAATATTTTTGTTGATTAGGTCTTCCAGGTCGTTGTAAATCTTTAATGTCTCCCTTCTCTATTATTGAAACGTGTAATCATTATTGTGCTACACGCTCACTAACGACACCTTCACCTTCGGCTTCACAGATTCTTCGGGCCACGGCAGCAGCTTTATAATCTTGTTTCCAGCAATGCTTTAGAAGGATTTTAATCTCAAACTTTATCGCCTCCATTTTATATTATTTGTAACTTCTTAAGAATTGACGACTGTCACATGTTCATAATACACAATAATAGCCATAGCGTCCTGTAAATTGAATTTCCCAACTATAGAAAATCATTAGGTTTAATATCTTACAAAACACCAAAGTTAAAAACTGATATTACTTAGCCTGTGACTTTATGAGACGGCCTAATAAAATCGTAGACCATACATCTGACAACCATACTCAACATTGTTCTTTTGGAGTACTCTGCCGTGAAAAATGTTGCATAACTCCATGGTATGAATACGACGCGAGAGACCGGGACTGATCTGAGCACCTCGGAACTACCAGACGGAATATGAGTGCTGCATGGTCTGCTCTGCGAATCCCCACCAGTGTTAGGGTCTACTAATCATCTTTTCTCTGACAGGAATGTCCAAATAGACCCTAATTGTGGCTCCCCAATATGTCCGATCACGAGGCTGGGTGGACCTAGTGAAAGATTCTTAAGTCACCCTTGAAATTAATATTTGGTATGGTCAGGAATCGAACTCGGGACCTCTTGGTTCATAGCCAAGCTAACCACTACACCAAGGAGGCGGTCGGAGGGTTGCGTCGAATTAGTTAAATCTACAAAAGCGTACTTGGGACTGAGAGCGACTGAGGAATGTGAAGCAAATCCTGTGTCACTTGAAGGCTGCCGTCTATACTGGCATTGAACTTCCCGAGATGGAATCCGTCCTGATGCTTTTTGTTGACACTCGTTGACTGGAAGTGTCGTGTTCTCGCAGCAATTTACAGTTTCCCGAGGAATTCAGACTATTCATAATCGCACGCAATTGCGGTTTCACAAGGTGTGATCTAACCACGACATGGAATTCTCAAGTCTGAGAAATTAATTATCCTCAGGTGGTGACCGCGGCCGACTGCGTGAGTTCCTCGAACAGCTCGCTCATTTTCTCTTCGTTTATGTAATGGACACAAAACACTGCCAGGTTGATTCTCCTTATAAACCCATTTTCTCCCCTGTAATTTTTTTTAACTTAATAGTCATGGCGCTTTATTTCTGTTCTGTGTAACAATTTACATTTAGCCTATTATGTTATTCCTTTTTGTAGGACTACTCCATTACTTACAGTCTGCTTTTAGGCGTACATGCTGAACAGTAAACACAAGTATAGAATCTGGGAAAACTTTGGACGTGTGTAACTGATTTCAGTTCTGTAAGGCATAAAACACAATCAACTTTATTGTCGAAACGTTGTCAATATTTTGAATCTCGTTTAACAACTGAATTGACAGCGGCAACAATGTTCCGTTATGACAGAAACTTAGAGCCTTTTTTTTACTTAACTTAGCCTACCTGTAATTTCATTTTTCAGTAAAAAACATGTTTTATTTGATATTTATTTTGTTCTATTTTGGACATCTTGTATTTTACCGCCCTTTAAAATACCTCTCCCTTGTCAGGGTTTGAGCCTGCGAAGCTCAGATGTAACTACTACCGCGGTATCCATTAGACCATTGAAGACGACGTCAATATTCTCTTGTCTGTTATTTTTTTTATTTAGTTAACTGAAGTTAAACTTATAAATCGCTAAGAAATAATGTGGAATAATTTTTATGTTTCTTAAGGGTACACCGAAGTGAAATTTGAAACTTAAAAAATTTTTGACCTAGAGTTTTCATTTTTTTGTACATACATTATTTGGCATAGGCCTATAAATAGTGTACTCACAAATTGTCAGCTCAATTGGTAAATAGTTTGTACACTTTTAAAAGTATTTCATAAAAATAATTTTAATTATTTTTCATCTCTTAAAAATATATTTTTTCAACTGAAATTTTATTATTATGTTCCACATATTATCATAAATATAATAATTGATATGGAAATTTTAAATGTACTCATTAGTTTTGTCTAAAAATTGTTTAGGCCTATATTACTGTAGCTTAAGTGGGAAAAAATGAACAAAAATTAAAACAATTCCTTTCAAATTCTACTGAGAGATCCGTGCGAACTTTTTATATTGTACAGGTGTGGAGATGCTGAGAAAATTTCATGCAGGTAACTCAGAATTTGTGGGAAGAGATAAGTTTTGAACACGGGCAAGAAAGCAAAGAGTGAAAACTGAGTAAACTGCAGTTTAATAACAGAGACTGCAGGGGATTCGAAACGCGCACACACTGTCAAAACAAGTGTTCTAAGGGGCATAATTCTCTGAAATTTTACGAGGAGCGTCTGGAAGCATCAATAATTTTTAAGAGTAAAACCAAAACTATTTTTTCGTGAAAAAATATCATTATTTTACTTCATTATCTCTGTACCCTTAAATGGTTGTTATTAAATCCCCGGACTGATTATGGGCTCGTAGATGATTATTCTCCGAGATCACCCATTGAATTCATTATTGATACTAGGCCTACACATTTAGCCAACATTTTCAACGGAAAGCTTGCTGGATTAATCTTGAAGTCCATAAAGCTATACAATTTTACTGTATTTCTTAATAGGCTGTGTCGCTATGTTTTGAAATACAATAATATAGAGCTTTATAATTCTTCGTACTTGTAGCAAAGAGTTTTAGTGTTATTGCATAACGTTGCGGTGAGATGATGGATAGAGGTTGTAGCAGGATGGACTTTGTTACAACTCCTTCTGACAAATGTACGCTGAAAGCTGTCATACAACAGAGACTTCAGTGTGAATTATAAATCATACCAATGACAATAGAGTTCAGCGAAACTGAAAAATAAATTACATAATAATGATGGAAGGATTGAAAAATTGCTGTAACAGTTGAATCGAAAATTAAAAAATAACGACTTAGTAATTAATTATCAATTTTACGGAACTTAAGTATTATGATCAAATTTATAAATTAGCGTTGTCTACAAATCTCCAAATCCCCACTGGGACTCGAACCCGGACAGGGTGATGGTCTAGACCGCGAAACCGACTGCAACGTATATCCTGCCTTAAACTTACGTAGTAAATTTCTTCGTATAGGATACATTTTCCTTCTTTTTCTTATTATTTTATAAAATAATAGGCCTACTAGTCCCACGCCGTGGCGTCGTGGTCTAAGGCATCCTGCCTAGGACTCGTGTTACGGAATGCGCGCTGGTTCGAGTCCTCATGGGGAAATAAATTTTCTCATGAAATTTCGGCCAGTGTATGGGACCGGTATTCACCCAGCATCGTAATGCACTTGAGGAGCTACGATATGTAGCGAAATTCGGTTGCGAAAGCCAGTTATAACGGCTGGGGAGGATCATCGTGCTAACCACACGATAATTCCATTCTGGTTGGATGATCGTCCACCTCAGTTTCTGCATGTAGTACATGTAACAGTTCTTTACTTTAGTACATTCTGTTTCAATTATTATTAATTTTGTGGGATAGGCTGTTATTCACAACTTATTTAATTTCGTTCATTAGATAAGTTACAATCTTACAGCACATTGTATTTAGACCTATTTACCCCAATTCCATTACAGTAGGCTAATTCGTGCATAGACGTTACATTTGATCTATCTTGGAAAACCTATCAATAACCTCTTACAGTGATTTAAATATTGAGATTTCCACTCAGAGTAATGAAACAGTGAGAATGTCCGGACCACTAGGGAATAATATAGTCTATACGGAACAATACATTTTTTACAAACAGAAACAAAAATGACAATTTATAAATTTATAGTTTACCCCATACTCACGTACGGTGTGTAAAATAGATCAGAAAGTGCAAAAACAAAACAAATAAACGAAACTACTGAAATGAAAATATCACGAAACATGCAGAGATCATATCAAGAATGATAGATTATAATAAGGAACTGGCATAAAATTCAGCTAATTAATTGTTTGATATATGTACGAAGGAATGAATGTGGCAACCACATAACTAGAATGAATGACAATGCGATTAATCAAAAGAGCAAGAGATAAATCACCAAGGCCAAGAAAGAGGTGGTTCAACGTTGGATTGAACAGACTTATAGTCTAGTTTTAAAATTTCAATCCTAGTTAAATTTTAAAAGAAAGTAAAAAGACATTTGAATTGAACCGAATTAAATTTCAGAAGGGGGACACTACGACCCAGCACTGCAACCTTTCATAATCTATTGCGCTGACCCTCAAACTAGGCGCATTCCCAAACCATACCGGCTGACTACACTAAGGTTCACTGCGTACCAGGCAGGCAACCCCACTCGTCGTTCGTCGCCAGCCGGCTTTCGAGGAATGCTATGGAATGTTGACGGAATGGAAAAAAATGTTGACGGAATGGAAAAAAATGTTGACGGCATGGAAAAAAAAAATGTTGACGGAATGAAAAAAAATGTTGACGGAATGGAAAAAAATGTTGACGGAATGGAAAAAAAATGTTGACGGAATGGAAAAAAATGTTGACGGAATGGAAAAAAATGTTGACGGAATGGAAAAAAAAAGTTGACGGAATGGAAAAAAAATGTTGACGGAATGGAAAAAAAAGTTGACGGAATGGAAAGAAATGTTGACGGAATGGAAAAAAAATGTTGACGGAATGGAAAAAAAATGTTGACGGAATGGAAAAAAATGTTGACGGAATGGAAAATAAAAATGTTGACGGCATGGAAAAAAATGTTGACGGAATGGAAAAAAAAAATGTTCACGGAATGATGTAGATGCCTGATATATGGAAACTGAAGAATCCCGAGAAAAACCCCAACTGCGACCTTATCCGCCACAGTTATTTCCTAGGGCTCCGGATATTCTCAGTGTTTTATTGGTCTGACCGGGACTCGAACCTGAACTGCCGGCATGACAGGCTGAAGGTCTGACCACTCAGCCACCGAAGGGGACGAAGAAGACCTGCACGCAATAATCCCCTGTCACTTTTTCTCTGTCCTTTCGCAGGAGGGACTGAAGTTATCTGCAATCTGACTTCATTTGTGACAGGTCCTTTGAAGCTGTTTGATCATGACCCATTTTCCCGAAGAAAGCAAAGAAAAGCATGCGAACCGGTTGTAGTAGGGATCGATCCCCGGACATCTCGCGTTTCCTGCCGCTGCCCCTGACTGTTGCAAGGTGTGCTGGAGGGGGAAGCAACTGACTTTCTCTTCGCTCGCTCGCCGGGCAGCGGAGTCTTCGCGTAGTAGTGTCTGCTTCCTCTCGGGAGCTGGTGGTACGCGAGATAGCGGTTCTATGTGACGTCACGCGTGTGCCATGGAGTGCAGTGTGTGCGCCGCGCTCCTGCTGCTGCTGGCGTGCGGACTCGTCTGCTCAGGTAAGCGAGATGCGCCGCTCTTGCGCGCGGCGGCCAACTTTCTAATGTGACGTGTACGTGAAAATGCCCGCAACCTGGATCCGCGCGCGCGCTTCCGGTTGCCGCAGCCTCTCTGGCACAGTTCCGACGAGATGTCATCCCGTGTTCCCACTGCCCTCTTTCCGCGAGGCGTGTGCATTTAGTCCTCCGTGTAGCCCTAGCAACTGTTTTTGGCCGGTGGAAAATATCAGTGTAGGCTTAGAAGTGAGTCACGTATCCATAACAGTGTGCAGTTGGCGTGGAATTAAGAATCGGTGATGCTGTCTGGATTTTTTATTTTATTTTATTGGGTTATTTTACGACGCTGTATCAACATCTAAGTTATTTAGCGTCTGAATGAAATGAAGGTGATAATGCCGGTGAAATGAGTCCGAGGTCCAACACCGAAAGTTACCCAGCATTTGCTCATATTGGGTTGAGGGAAAACCCCGGAAAAAACCTCAACCAGGTAACTTGCCCCGACCGGGATTTGAACCCTGGCCACCTGGTTTCGCGGCCAGACGCGCTAACCGCGCTGTCTGGATCTGTAGGCCTACTGGTATGGAGGCTGGAACAAGCCATTGCTGTGATCCCATTCTGCTACCTTCAAATTTCGACGTAGTCGAGAAATTACGACAAATTTTTCCCGAATCCCTCTGTTTGAAACAAAATATTCTCTATGTCACAAGCCTCCCGAAGGAAGCTACATAATATGAAGACTTTTATCCATGATCGTTCATTAATGCTACTTATCCACACTCATTTCACCATGGTAACCAACTCTCACTTCAGTGGAATGTAATTAAATTAGTGTATTTATTAGTATTGACGGCGGTCAAGTGGCTAGATTTTTTTTATTTTAGTAGGTTATTTTACGACACTTTATCAACATCTGTGGTTATTTAGCGTCTGAATGAGATGAAGGTGATAATGTCTGTGAAGTGAGTCCGGGGTCCAGCACCGAAAGTTACCCAGCATTTGCTCATATTGGGTTGAGGAAAACACCGGAAAAAACCTCAACCAGGTAACTTGTCCCGACCGGGAATCGAACCCGGGCCACCTGGTTTCGCGGCCAGACTCGCTAACCGTTACTCCACAGGTGTGGACTCAAGTGGCTAGAGTGCTGGACTCATAATCCTCTGGACTCGGGTTCGATCTCCGATGTATCCCCTATTTATGTCTTGTGTTGGACAAGCCCGTGGTTCAGGTAACACAGGGGGTTTTCTCTGGGAGTTCCTGTTTCCTGTGGCATCCCTAAAATCACCATCACCGTCTTATCGCGAGTGTAGCGCAAACCAGCCTCCTATGGAGCAACCTGGGCAGTGACTCTGTCGGTAAATTGGTCTACACAACTGGCTTCTTATGGGTCAAGTACCCGCCATTGATATATGTGTGTGTGTTGACGTTTGTTATCATAGACATCACACTCGTCAACATAGAATAATACGCCCACAGATACCAAGGTTTATGAGATATAAATAAGTACTCAAAATAAGCCAGTAAAATCTTCTCATTTGTAATATTATAGGCTATATTTTCTTACCTTCACGCCATTTCAAGAAGCGTCCCTACGGTAATTCATAGGCCTATTTGACTGTAGATTTTTCTGGTGAAATGGATGACAACATAGTTTAAGAGCCACTGGCGTAGTTCAGTCAGCTAAGGCGCTTGCCTACCGATCCGGGTGCGAGTTCGATTCCCGCTTAGGCTGATTACCTGGTTGGGTTTTTTCCGAGTCTTCCCCAACCGCAAGACAAATGTTAGGTAATCTATGGCGAATCCTTGTCCTCATGTCACCAAATATCATCTCACTATTACGAATCACATGGACACTAAATAACCTCGTCGTTGATACGAAGTCGTTAAATAATCAGGTAAAAAAACCGTTTAAGCTGCCTCTTCAATATATGAAGAACAGATTTCTTCAGAGCCACTCATTTCAGCGAAAAAATGAATATTTTTGGCTTGTAGTGAGGCCTAGGCCTATATCAATAAATTATCATAATAGTATATTGAGATGCAAGTGTGGTAAGTGAGATTTACAGAAACGAGGAAAAGTCTGAAAAGACGAGACGAAGTCGGTAGATATCATTCTTTTGTTTTTATTCGTATTTGTTAATACGTATTATTATTTTGTTATTTACTTGCCACACGTGTGCTGTAAGTTTAACTTACAACGCCTACCAATATCATCGGTAAAACACGATCGGCCAAAAACATGATTAGGTTACCTTGACAGTTAATGACTTACTGTGAGCTGTGGATTCAAAGGACTAGGGTACATTAAATGATTAAATTTTATTTAAAAATAATTATAAATTACTAATTAAAAATAAACATTATACATGATCGTGGGTAAAATATTGTATGCAATTAGTGGGATGTGCTTTATTATGGCTCTAGTGTTTTAAAGAATCTGGTGAACGCCTCGTTCTTCGAGCGATGATAATGCACTTATGCCACTAGTTGCACGGTGACCGCTTCACCGCCGAGAACCACCAGAATCTCTATGTAGAGGCCTAATGTAAATTACTTTCTTCAGTAAGCCTATGTATAATGCTTCCTTTATACTCGTATCATTTGATATAGTAATGAACTGTTATCAACTGATTATTAATTACGTCGTTCCTATATCAATTCCTTGGTTTATATGATGTGTGTAATAATAAGTAATATGTTTAACCATTAGGTCTATTGTTCCCTGATCTTCTTCATCGACTCGAGCAAATACAACTTTTAAATCAGGCGTTACATCTGATACAGTCACACGTACTCGTAATTGAACGGAGTTACGCAATGATAGACCAACCGACAATTTGAAAAAAAAAGATATATTTGCACAAATCTGTTGATGGCAGGCTAATTTAACTCGGAAAAAAATCAAGAATGCGATATCTGAATTTTGCTGCTATTTATAAGCAAAAATTCGTTTATTGCATAAAATTCATTTATTTATTTTGCTTTGAAATATTGGTCTCTTATTAAAAACCGGTTAGCCTTTTTTGGTATTGTTTGTGTTATTTTTTTGTAATAGTATGTATGTTATAATACTTCTTGCATAAAAAAGATTTATTTCAATGGCCAGTACCTCGAAACAGATTTTTGGCGCTTGGTCTCTTATTGCATAACTCGTTCAATTATTGTGCCAAAAGGTTCTTGTCCAATATACGATCCTGTATTTTGATTTCACAGTGTTCATCTGTGAAAAAAAAGCTCACCCTTATAGGTTAACGTATACATAGATTCTATGGAACAAGCAAAGGAACTCTAATAATAATAATAATAATAATAATAATAATAATAATAATAATAATAATAATTTAATTATTTATTTATTTATTTATTATTAATATTTGTGTTCTGAACAAAAGCCAGAGGCCAATTATAGTTCAGCACAATACACAAACAGAAGATACAAAGGTGCAAAAACAAATAAATAATATCTTAAGTAAACAAAAACATACATAAATAAAATAGATAACTAGAACAGTAAATACTAATAATCAAAACGAAACACTATATAATAATAATAATAATAATAATAATAATAATAGTAATAATAATAAGGTATCTATTACTTTATTTCAAGGAGTGCAGTTCGGTGGCTTCTTTGAACACCCACTTACAGATTTATGACTTCCTACACAAACAAGTCTGACAATTCCATCCTGTTCCCTCGTCCCAACATTGCACAGTTGCCACAATCCTGGTGACCCTCGAAATTATGCACTGAAACTGACGGAATTCTTGGAATTCGGAAAAGATGCGACAACTCTGCCTCCACGTGGATTTCACGGGTACCTGTCAATTCTTCTGAAGGAGGGCTGTGATTGGTTACTAACAAGAGAAGACAAGATTTCCGTCACAGTAAGGAAGACATTTATTTATGACAACCAATTAGTAGTGGGCAGCAGAAGGTCTGTCGGCAAAGTCCTTTCTATGAAACTGCACTCCATGAAAAAAAAAAAAAAAAAAAAAAAAAAAAAAACAGTATATAGCCTTTATATACTGGTTTTGAAAAGCCTCGCAAAACCTTGCGGCAAATGAAGCATTTAGTATTTCTTTCATACTCATAAACAAAAATTTCTCCTCCCATTGCGAGCGGAAGTTTAATTTCTTTATAATCGACACGGAATAACACGGCTTCGATATAGACATTGCGAAGGTACAAGCGCCACTGATATACCATCGTTCGTCTGTCATGCTGCAGGTAGTGGAGGAGGTTGAAGGAGGAAACTTTACATCTTACAGTGCTCAATGCTCGGAACTCACGTTTGCATCACAACTCACTGAATGGACACGTCTGATTTACAGTTCTACCGGAAAATTAACCCTGGACCTACTCGTGCAGTGGATAAGTGACAGGCTTGACGCTGTTTCTAAGAGAAATTCACATTTTCGTATTTTTCTGCTAAAATGTCAGTGAATATTCCAGTTGTCGAATTCCGATGTACGTGGAAGTCGTCAGTTGACTTTACTACTGCAGAGCACACTGCTGGAAGCTGCGTGAAATTAATAAGAAAAGTTGGTGTAATTTTTACTGCCGAACTGTGTGTCTGCTTCTAAAGCCCAATAAACAATTCCAAGTGTCTCAACTATAGCAGTAACTTCGGGCGCAATTACTACTTATACCAGTTTTTTCCTCCTCTGCTCGCGGATTTCTCGCTGTGTTGCTCGCTACAGCGGAACTTTCTCCATGCCTTGTCACTCGTCAACTAATGCTTTGTTTACAGTGCGGACCTGCATATTTGAAGACGCTTTTAAAGCTTATTTTTCTTCCTCCTTTCATAGAAATCTGTTAATTACGTCTAGTGTAGGTGTCTCTGATATGGCCATGCTGAGGTTTGAGAATTTTTCTAGCCGCCATTTTGAAAAAATGTAAATCACTTTTTTCTTACTCGTTCTCAGTCTAATGGACTTTCTTAAAACAATTTCCTTTCCCCGTAAAAATAGCCAAAAAGTCCCAAATTCCAAAAGTCTACCTAGTGGCCATATCAGGAACATGTGCAGATGATGTGGCCACCCTTGTTCCATGTTCTATAAATCGTGATTGTTTTCAGTTTGATAGCGCAGTTGTGCTAAAATTAAATAATTTTGGTGTAAAATGAATAAACATGACACTTAATAATCTTTTTTATAATTCAAAACTGTAGTCAAAACAGGTTTTTCCATAAAAAATTAAGTAGTTTTCCTTAAAATACAAAATGTTTGCGTAATCCCAGCTATAAGGCATGTAAATTTGTCAGGTGAACAAATAAAAGTGAAATGAACTTGATATGGCCATGGTGCATTTAATATGGCCATATCAGGAGCAGGTATGCTTTCACGAAAATCGTTTGATTATGAACAACTAGTAAAAGATAGTCTACGCCATCAACGACAACACCAATCAACAGAACATTAAAAACTGAATGGAGTACTATGGTTTTCATGAAACAAGTCTTTGAAAAACATGCATAAAACAAAGGAGACCAGAGAAAAATAAGAAGAGGTCACATGAAAACCGCAAAACAGGCAACTGACGCCATATTGCTCAACCTGACTGGATGGAAAACGATCAAGTGACATACCAGGATGCCCTTTCACTGAATGCTCCTGCAATTTAGCAGATTTTTTGGTTAACTAACTCACAATAGCGAGGTGGCCATATCAGGAACATGGCCGTAACAGGAGCACCCACCTTACATCAAAATGATTACATGGGCAAATGTACTTAGTACTTAGTGTACTTAGCCACCGGCGTAGTTCGGGGAAAGAGGGTGGGCTCGGATTTTAGTTCGAATCTCGCTTGGACTGATTGTCGTGTTGGGTTCTTTTTCGAGATTTTTCTAACTGTAAAGCAAATAGCAGGTAATCCGTGGCGAATCCTCGGTCTCATCTCGCTACCACGAATTCAACCAATGCTAGATAGAATCTATTCTTGCATTTGATAAGCTTACATCATTGTTAAATGAGCGATTAAAAAGTGACAGGAGATTTGAGGAAATACCTATGATAGCTTGTACCGGCTATATAGGAATTGGGATAAATAAATACAATCTGCTTTAAGGTTTAAAAGTGTCTAATCAAAGAAATGAAATTAGCTATGAAATAATAATAATAATGATAATAATAATAATAATAATAATAATAATAATAATAATAATAATAATAATCAGTGCTTTTTTCTCCGACACCTCTTTGTTAGGCCATATTTTTTTTTATCACGGAACCGAGAAATGTTCAAATTTCGCACCCCCAAAATGTTGTGAGGCTTCTTCCAACTTAAGTTAATTATACATCTTGATTACACAGCTTTTAACACTATGTCACTTAGGAATAAAAAGTATACATATTAGGTACTTTCACGTGTTAATTTGAACTAAGTGTAAAAATACTTTAATTGACTAGTTTCGGTTTGGGGGAGCCATCTTCAGAACTGTGTGGTTCTTGCGTCTTCCGGTGTCTTCGCCCCCGGTGGGGGTGCGTTTGTGGTGTGAAGTCAAATAGTGTGTGTTCTGAAATTGAGTTTTGTGTTGAGGATTTGTAATTGTCTCTCCACTGAGGTCATCCTTGCAAGTTACCACCAGAGGAACCTGCTTCTTATTAAAGCTGTTAGGTCTCCTTTGATCAACTTTAATATTGGTTGCTAAAAGGCCGACATGCTGCAACACACGTCGTCGCAAGAAAAGAACGTAACAGGAAAGTAGAAAATACTGAAGAAATGATTATGTTGTGGAACATCCTCTAATACACTTTGGGTACCGTTATGTAGTTCAGTAAATGCTTTCGTTGCAAACTAAATTATTATTTTGTTAATGCAATTGAATCAGTTTATACCAACGTGGATTTAATTTGTAATTCTTCCAAAAGGTGCATTAAGATGTGGAAATAAATAAGGTCTAATTATGTTTTTAACGTGATTTTCTTCTGAACTCAGTTTAAGCTTTGCATTCCCGGTGCACTGGACAATAATCATCTCCGCGTCCGCTCTAATAAATTTTACTCAGAATTCCACCACCCTCTGCTCTAGAAATAATAATAATAATAATAATAATAATAATAATAATAATAATAATAATAATAATAATAATAATAATAATAATAATAATAATAATAATGATTCCCGCTGATTGAGGTTCTGGCTGATATGTGCGTCTATTATCAGGCAGTACATCTCACTTGACGATATGTGTCAGAGGACGAACAATAATTGTTTGTATCTATCGGAAGTCTGATTAGTATAACATGTAGTTAATCGGCGATGTATGCAATGGAGGGAGAAAGGAACTGGCCACTCTACCCCATTATCTCCTGGCCTAGTTGCCTCATAAGTGGTGTCTTTTGGTATCACTTGTGAGGTTCAGACTTGTCTTCGGACAGCTGACTAAACGACAATAATAATAATAATAATAGTAATAATAATAATAATAATAATAATAATAATAATAATAATAATAATAATAATGATTTTATTTATTTTATTGGGTTATTTTACGACGCTGTATCAACATCTAGGTTATTTAGCGTCTGAATGAAATGAAGGTGATAATGCCGGTGAAATGAGTCCGGGGTCCAGCACCGAAAGTTACCCAGCATTTGCTCGTATTGGGCTGAGGGAAAACCCCGGAAAAAACCTCAACCAGGTAACTTGCCCCGACCGGGATTCGAACCCGGGCCACCTGGTTTCGCGGCCAGACGCGCTGACCGTTACTCCACAGGTGTGGGAATAATTATGATGATGATACTAATAATAATAATAATAATAATAATAATAATAATAATAATAATCTTAATGTGAAGAGGATGGATGCAAATAGGTTATCATAGGAAGAGTTTTGAATAGGTCCCAACTGGGAAGAAAGGAAGAGGAAGACGTAAGAAAAACACATTGCTGAATGTTGTTATTCTCATGATGGAAGTGGGAGGATTATAGGATAGAAAATAGAAATGATTGATGGAAGAACATTTAAATTGTATAAAATGTGGACACAAGAAGATGTATTTACATTTGAAACCTATATGCTATTCTGTTTACATAAAAATATCGGTGTGACAACTTAATGCAATTTTAGTTTTGCGTTTTATTATTCTCTTTTCAAGATTTCGTTGAGGAATACTGCATACTAATGTATATATATTTTTAAATCGAGATAATTTTTCTGGAATTGAAGCTACAAGACCGTTCATTGTCGATGGAATGTTGATACAATGATAAAGCAGCGGCGAAGGGAAGTTGTACCTTATGAAACCGAAGAACATGAGGAAACCTATCGGGCACAAGCTGGTATCCCGCTGTGAGTGGGGTCACTGGAAATAGGGCAGGACAATACTTGGTAACGCAACGCAAGGAAGTGGCTGATTGTCGCACCTGTCAGGGTCAACAGCTTCGATAAGAGATTCGAGAGGCTGCGGCCCTGGCCCACTCCGGTCATTCAAGTCGCGGAGGTTTAATTGCGTAGCTCGGTAGAATTCGGCTCTCATTCAGAGCATTGTCAGCTAATGAGGGCTCAGTTACAAGGATCCTTTTTGTGCTACATGTAGCTCGGTAGAATTCGGTTGTCATTCAGTGCATTGTCAGTTACAAGGATTATTTTTATGCTACATGTGACCCTGATTGTTTATTATGATCTGTCACCCCTCGCGAAATTGAGACTAAGGGCCGATTGTATAAACCATTTAATCTTAGATCAGAGGTTAAATTGATCTTCGTTCTAGCTGAACTTGGAATTTTGTGTTGTATAAAGTCTAATCTGAGATTAATTTGTCTTAAACTAAAGTCAACTTTGACTGAAGAAATTTCTCCGATTAAGTTATATGATCCAAGTTCAGTTATTTCCTTTCTGTTTGAAGTATACGAGTGGCAGATTGTGCAAAAAGAATAACCATTATTATTAATATATATGGTAGATATATATTTTTTTTTTCAATTTCTTGCCGTAATATACAAACATTCTTATATTTTATAAGGTTTTATCGTGTTCAGCAGTATCAAATAACATAACCTATAATTATATTATGTTTATAACAACCATTAATTATTCATGGATATGATAGGTACATCCATAAATTTTCAATTAGCTGTATTATTAAACGAAAATTGTCGTTTTACAAAGCTTTATTATGTTTAGCAGTACCAAACACCATAACATGATAACAATTTGGAGAACAGTCAACCTTCTTCTTATTGTCCGCCATTATTTACAACGCACAACACAAACCAGTGTCTCCAACAGAGTGTGCGGAAAGTCGCCAAAAAGTAGTTGGAAAGTCGCTAGATTTCTTATCAACAAAGAAAGATTAAATTTTCTCACTATGAGGTGCTAAAAAGGTCGCTAAATCCCTATTTAAGCTATATAAAAGTTAAAAGAAATTGTCGTCGAAAAAGAGTTAAAGTCGCTAAATTGGCTACATGAACAAACCTGCAAAACATGGCCCGCGCATCACATACTTCACCTGTTTATGCGATGTTGCTAAGTCCTTTTCACGTGAACTTAGATTGCATTTGAACCAAGGTAATTTGATGGCAGAAAAGTTTTATACAATAGAAGAAGTGTCTGAACTCGGTTCACTTTCCGATCTTCGATCAAAATTGATCTTTAGTCAGGGAGTTTTATACAATTGGGCGTAAGCGATCCGTTTTTGCGATCAGATTATCTAGAATAGTTAATATTTTGGACATTCAACCTTGTCTTGAGACTTAATATATAAAAGTGTATTAATTGCGGTGTCCATTGCCCAAAACCTCAAGGATTGCTACTCTGTTGGTTCCAGCAACGCAAATATAAAGTGAATTTTTTATTTTAGTAGGTTATTTTACGACGTTTTATCAACAGCTTAGGTTATTTAGCGTCTGAATGAGATGAAGGTGATAATGCCGGTGAAATGAGTCCGGGGTCCAGCACCGAAAGTTACCCAGCATTTGCTCATCTTGGGTTGAGGGAAAACCCTGGTAAAACCTCAACAGGTAACTTGCCCCGACCAGGAATTGAACCCGGGCCACCTGGTTTCGCGGCCAGACCGCTGACCGTTACTCAACAGGCGTGGACTATACAGTGAAACCTCTGTATTTGGACACCCCTGTATGTTAGACACCTCATTATATTGGATATACTTTCTTGGAATCGGACAATTTCTTTGCTTTTATATGTCTAATATATCCTATATGTTGGACATCCTTCAATCCTGGAAGCTTGCAGTTCTGTATTTGACGATTCTCTTATTCTATTATGTTTTTCTGCTTTCTGTATGGAGTGAGTTTCATTGAACCCTTCTGTTCTACAAGAACCACTAGCGCAGTAAAATGAGAGAAGGTTTGCCTTGTACAGTACAGCAACTGTGAACCTCTACTTACCTGGAATTATCTACTTTGTCCTTTTTGTAACTATAATGTGGATAAATTTGAGTATAGAGTGAAGGGATATTATTTTTCACAACAGTAAACTTTGTGATGCGAAATTATTTCAGTAGGCCTGCAGTATAGAAATTCCATGTTGAGGTTTTTACCTGTGAGAGTCACTTTGTGCAGTTTGTATAGTGCCTCAATATGAGTAAACGTAAGCTGGTGGAATTAAGTTATTGAAAGGAAGAAAGAAGTTATTTATCATTTGCGTTATGGTGTTAGTTGTAGGAAAATTGCAGAAGAATTTGGAATTTTTAAATAAACGGTTTCATACCTTAGCAATAATAGGTCTTCAATATTAAATGCATGGAAGCGAAATTGCTATATTCCATCACTTTAAACACCCCTGATTAGAACGCCACGGTATCGAGTTCAAACTCTACTTACTGCAGGCATGTCAATTGATGCCCACAGGAGCAAGCGCGCGCTTTAGAGCCCAGGAGAGCCTGAGCGCTTTACAGCGGGAAGGAAAGAGACAGACGAAAGAGGTGGTATATGCCGCTTGGTCGAGCTATATTCAGGGATGGCCAGCACTGATTCAATAGATAAAGGGAAGAGAACTTATTAAAACTGTATCCATGTTAATTTTTAGATTTGTCTGAGAAGTATAAGTGCATTATAAGAATGTAAGTTTTAATTTTAATGCTCATTTTTCACAAGTTTGATTTTTTTATTCAAAAGAAATATTTTCTCAACTTTTCGTATAGAAAAGTGAAATTTTCAGGTATAGGCCTATTTATTTAGTAGTCTTACAGAATGTTTTCGTAAATCTAATATAGGCTACCGTATATACGTATTACTGAAGATAGTGTATTGAAAATTTTGAAAATATTCGCATGGAAATTGTTTGTAAGGAAATGAATTAACAAAGCAACTACTGTTACATCATAAGCATAAGATACGTGCCCATGTGTTGTAAAAATGTCAGCTCTATAGCTTCAGCAGATTTCGAGAAAATAATTTAATATTCTGATGATAGGAAGTTGCTCACAAATATCACCTTAAAAGCATAATGCGATAAGAGTTTTGTTATGTAATATTAGTTACACTTAAAACAGATACAGTACCTAGGTAACTTTGCTTTGTACTGTAACATTGTTTTGATTAGTTTATTGATTACTTTTGTAAGGCTAAAGATACCATCAATATAAATTCCAACGTATCATTGTCATACTCAATCTCTTTCTTTGGAATATCACTTTCTTTATGAATGATGTGTTTCATCCACTTAATACAGTATAATATTATACTACTATGGAATTTAAGTGAATATTCCTTCTTAACTCTCTATTATGTTATTAAGATTTAAAACACAAGTGCAATATTAAGAAATCAGTGTTAGTACTTTTGTTTTACAGACAATATAGATAATATTAAACAGAAAGAAGCCATATAAAAATAACGACATAAAATTTCACGTTCCGTTTGAAGTTTGTGCACCACAGTTTTCTTAATCCAACAGGTTGCTTATTCATATACACAACCCTTCCTCTTTCCATACTTAGCGCTTGCTGCCCGCGCACGACGTCAAGGTCACAAAAATGCGCTTGCTTTGACATCACTGGCTTACTGTATGTACACGCAGATAGAATATTTGTGGAGGGAGAAATGAAGGGGTGCTGTATACAATGCCCATGCGGGCACATATTGTCCATGCCTGGGTCAGATGATTATACAGAGTGAACCGTAAGTAATGTCATTAGTTTGAGGGGGTTATTCTTTGACATATTTCAAACAAAACAATTTAATACAATGTTGCTCGTTTTTACTTCCCTTTCGAGGGAAAATAGTTTTATACGAAACATTTCATAGCGTGTTTTGAGAGAGCCATTGATTTAATTCCCAATGTGTTCAATCAGTTTAAGAGGGCAGTGTATTATGACCATAAATTATTGAAAGAATTTTAGTTTTGTTTTTTAAATATCAAGAAATTTGATCCCAACAAATGTAACTTTTCGTTCTGCAAAGGAATTTTAAAATGTTACATAGCCTATGTTATGATCAAATCAGTAGAGAAATCACGTTATAATTACTTAACTAGGCCCTTTTCTTTACATTAATTTAAACAGTTGTATAATTATTACGTAGATGTCCAATTACGAACAGGAAATGTTTTCAAGAAAGGGCTAAGACTGACCTAACAGCACAGTCACTAGCCTTTACAGAAGGACCAGCAGAAATGGGTTGGGGGGAATCAGGGTACGACATAACTAAACGACGCACAGTAGTTGATTGCAATTCATATCCTGGTACAAAGCATCACGTCTTTATTAATAAGTAGGCATTCATTCAAGCTGAGATGTGCCTCAGCGCCAAGGCTCTGAGTATCGTTGTCGGCGCACGGCACGCATCTCTCTCTCATTTTCGTCTCCCGGATACTGGCGGTCACGAGCTGCTCCGCTCATTCACGAAACTCGGGGCCGCTCGGATCCGCGCCGCGCGGTGCAATAACTGGAGCGGTATGGCTGTCTCAGGGTGGACAACTTCACTGGAAAAGTCTAGGTCAGTGGCACTATAAATCCACTGAGGGCCAAAACTGAAATGCCGTTGCAAATAACAAGGCCGTGCCTTATCTGCAAATAAGCCCGCGTCACTGCAGCTACAGCTAGTCGAGAATTGTGTGGTATAGGCCTGAGTCTCCCAACCACTGGTACGCCTACTGGAGGTACTTGGAAAGGACTGAAGAGGTACAAGTTTTTTTTCCAACGATATTGCTGACACCCCGTGTTCGATTTTGAATGGGAGTTTCCGCACTTGTATTTACGTTCACGACGTCATATGTTATTTTGCCGAGCCTAACCAGAACCATATGATTTTACCGATTTAAGGAATCAGAGACTAGTGAAGTGCTTTGTGTGGAGTGTGGCATTATATGGGGGCAGAAACATGGACATTACGACGAAGTGAAGAGAAGCGACTAGAAGCATTTGAAATGTGAATATTGAGAAGAATGGAATGTGTGAAGTGGACAGACAGAATAAGAAACGAAGCTCTGTTGGAAAGAGTGTGTGAAGAAAGAATTATGCTGATACTAATCAGGAAGAGGAAAAGGAATTAGTTGGGTCACTGACTGAGAAGAAACTGCCTACTGAAGGATGAACTAGAAGGAATGGTGAATGGGAGAACAGTTCGGAGCAGAAGATATCTGATGATAGACGACATTGATATATATAGATGATATGGATAGACAAAGAAGAAGGCAGAAAATAAAAATTGGAGAATGCTGGGTTTGCAATGAATGACCTGCTTTTGGGCAGAACACTATGAATGAATGAATTTTTAAAACTCAAACTTTGTTGTTCTCTACTAAAATATTATCCTCTGATTGAGGTTCTGGCTGATATGTACTATACAGTACATCTAATCAGGCAGTAAATCTCATTTGACGATATGTGTCAGAGGAAAAACAACTGTTTGTATGCATCCGAAGTCTGACTAGTGTAATATGTAGCTAGTTGGCGATGTATGCACTGAAGGGGAAAGGAACTGGACACCCTATCCCATTATCTCTTGGCCTAGTTGCCTCATAAGTGATGCCTTCTTGGTATCGGTTATGAGGTTCAGACCTGTCTTGACTAAACAACAACAAAAATAATCGAGCACGTATACTGTCATTGCACACAGATTCATAACGCCTTCCTAATAACGAGGAGGTGGTAATAACAGAGCGATAACTATACAGGATGTTTCCGAGGTGATGTTACAAACTTTCAGGGATGATGGCGAAGGGCACATGTATCAATTTGAGATAAGGAACCCTGATCCGGAAATGACCGAGTCGAAAGTTACAAACAAAAATAGTTGTGTGGAAATGATATAATTTTATTCCCCTGTACACCTTATTTATGTGTATTTATCTGTACATCTTATACATACTGTATTCATCTGACGTTGTTTACGTTGTCTACTTACAGTATTCCGTTCAGTGCGCTGTCTGAGGGGTGGGGACAGGAAACTACACTAAAGCAATGCAGATAGCGTAATGTGTAACGGACATGGTCGGTCCTGATATGCACTTCTGTAGACAGCAGTGTATGTGTACAAGTTGCAGTGTCCAGTCGATCAGTACTAGTGAAATGGAGGAGTACACGAGAGCGGAATATGCAGACATGATTTTTGAATACGGATGAGCCAATGGGAACAGCTCACAGATCGTATCGGGACAAGTACCCACGTAGGAGACATCCGGCCCATACCATCTTTCCACGACTGTTCCAAAGGTTAAGGGAAGGAGGACACGTGGTGCGAAATTAGAATTCTATTTCCACACAAGTATTTTTGCTTATAACTTTCGACTCAGTCATTTCCGGACCATGGTTCCTTGTCTCAAATTGATACATGTGCCCTTCGCCATCATTCCTGAAAGTTTGTAACATCACATCGGAAACACTCTGTATAGCGATAAATAGCCTTCTTTAAATCACAGCTGTAATTTGTTTGCATCAAACAGATTCTTAAACATTATTGTTCTAAATTAAATTAGTGAAATATAAAGCTCCTGATGATAAAGATGACGAAGAGAGCATAATAAAACTGTAATATACTGATTATCTTAATCATTATGTTGGTGATGTGATAATACAGGTGATGTTTTTTGCATTTGATGGTGCATTAGGTTTATAGTTACCGGGTGAACTTAGCCCCATTTTTAATGTTATCAGCTATTTATTTCCTAAGTTCGTGATCAAATGTTTACGCATAATAAATGCACATCTAATGTAATCGTGGATATCTGCTGTACTGATCAATCTTGCTCCGGCAGTGGCACATTCCACAGTACATGAAGTTACAGGCCTATTTTGTTTCTGCATGGCAGTACTGGTCCTAGAAAAGTGAATGAACAGTGCGGCGTTGTTATGGAGAGTAAAACACGACTTTTATCACTTTTTCTAATACTGAGATCTAGAAAGAATGGCAGCACTATCTCCCTGTTTGTTGCATGCCACAGTGACATACACACAAATACTTTACCTTTTAATTCGCAGATGTTACGTTAGATGAAATTCCACAGGATTTTCTAATATTCCCTGACAGATTGATAGCTCATATCGTTCTACGATCTGGGTGAGGCGTTGTTGAACTTTTAAACCCTAGTGCCGTGGAGTGACGACCCGTTAAATTACGGGCAGATACAAGATTCATCTTCGAAATGTATCGCTTTCATGATGTCCTGCGGCTGCTAAACACGTGGGAGGATGGCGGCAACACAGCTGTGAAATATGTTCTTCCTCCTCCTTCCCTTGTTGCCATATCCACCGCAAATAACAACAGCAGATGAAACAGTCACACAGTCACGTGACCGATAAAGAAAGTACTGTACTGTATTCAGAAACTCTTTTTCGACGCTTTATGCTTTGTTATATCTGTGAGCAATCTATATATATAATTTGAACTGGTAATGGAAATTACGGGAAAACGGCTGAACGGATTTTAATAAATGACTCCTCATTTTGAAGCTTGGAACCCAAAGTTTTTCAGAAAAATAGTAGTTTTCAGTGAAATATCAATTTTTCCTACATCATTTTCCTATTTTCCAAAATCCATCTGCCGTCAGTTTTGAGAAATAATGGCTTTTAGAATAAAACAAAACACACACTACAATAAACAATATTACACGAAGACCATGACCTGCAGGATTGCTGACATGTTTAGAGTTCAGATGGCGTATAAAAATAATTTACAGGTTTGATTCTCTGGTCTGTAGTTTTCCGAATACATCTGTGTATTGGATATTAAGAACTACAAAACTTACGAATCTTTGATGAGATTATTACCATTAAAAATGAAATATTATTATAGTTAATACAATTATGTGAATATACCTATTTGCCACTAATTACACACATTACTGCTATATTGATGATATGAAAGTGAAGTCTTTTGAGGTTTTTATAATCCTTAGTAGACGCAGAGAAAGAATATTTTAAATTAGATCTTCATTTCTATAATTTACTGAGTAACAGCTATATATAATGTTACTGAAAACTATAAAACTAAGGTAAGGTAACAATATTGTTATTAAAAATGAAATATTTTTTTAGTTATTAGTCAAGTGATGTGGGTCTTTTTCATATATTTAATGGCAGTGTGATGTAAATATTTATGTGTGATTCTCTAAATTTCCTAGGTAGTAATGATTCATGTTTCCTACTTTAGCTGCATGTTGAAACTAAATCAAAATTAATATCATATTTCTTTGGTTTAATCGAATCTGAAATTTTCTTAACTCTCACCTATAATCCGCAATGACCTGAAATAGCTACTGCATTACTCCTACATGAAAAACTCGCTGATCGTCCTAACATTGTTACTTGCGTTTTCGCATTGAAACTCAAGAACTGAAGATGGATAAGTTCAAGGAAAAGTATTTGGCATAAAAAGCATTCAGAGGGAGTATGTTTCACTATTATGGAAGCAAATAACTTCCAAAATGTCTGGTATTCTTCATTGGAAATAAATTTGAAAAATTTTAATTTGAACTTCTAATGAACTTAGTTTGCAGCATTTGCTGCACAAGCCACTAGTAAAAATATAAAAATAAACTTGAAATGTTAAAATATAAATAATTACTGTATGCGTTATATGCGCCGTTAGTCAAACAGCTAAACCGTCAGAAACCAAGGTTCATATCTCGATTGGTCCATATAATTTTTTTAATAAAACATATGCTATTTTTTCTGGTACACGTTTTTCCTACCACCCAATACTTCCTTATCGGCACTTCGTCAGCATTGTCCTGTTAGAAGTCCCTGATGTTGCCTGTCCTTTTTGTGATGTATTATCCGGCACACAACTGTAAGGGAAAATAATAGTTTCGATTTGTCCACCGCTGTGGAGTAACGGTTCGCACGTCTGACTATGAAACGAGCGGGCCCAGTTTCAAATCCTGGTTGGAACAAGTTACCTTGTGGTTTTTCCGAGGTTTTTCTTAAACCAATTGAAGCTGGGTAATTTTAGGTGTTGAACCTCGGATTCACTTCGCCATCATAATTACACTTCCCCTCTTTCATCATCATCATCATCATCATCATCATCATCATCATCATCATCATCATCATCATCATCATCATGTCCTTTTTTTCCTAGTTTTCGGACTTGCTTCGGCTGCCGCTGAATTTGGATCCCGTGGATATGTGGTCATTCGTTGTTGGTGGTAGCGCTACGCTCCACTGAACTCGTAGCAGCTCGTGGGAGCGGGGTTGAGGGACCTCGGTGAGGCCTATGCGAAAAGGTAAACGGATCATGCAGGCTGTAGGGGAGTTCGAAGGCGGCGCGCAGGGGGATCTGTAGCGCGGGAGGCCTTAGGGCATGCACACCATTCCATCCTGGGTAGTACAAATGGGTCCACCCGAGCCAACTGCGTGCTGACTGTCTCAGTTCGTGCCCTCCCCTAAAATTTACATTTAAATCGGTCTTTTATCAGTGTAAAAGATTCACAACTTGTTATTTTTTAAGAGAGCTGCAGTAAAAACTGCAACCTCTATTCAGGGATGATGTCAGTGAATGGTAACTTTTATTTTTAATTTATTGACTTCAATTAGGTAAATTCAAGCTTGTAGCATATATATATATATATATATATATATAATGCACATTGCAAGGACTCCGATCGATAATGAAGATTTGCTTGAAATTATGGGTAGTATGTCCGTGAACTGAAGCTTTTCTATGTCTGTGTTTTCATAAAAATGATGAGCAGTACAGTATAAATGTTACGTTTTATTTAGCCTAACGACGCTCGCAACTGCAGAGGTTATATCAGCGTCGCCGGATGTGCCGGAATTTTGTCCCGCAGGAGTTCTTTTACATGCCAGTAAATCTACTGACATGAGCCTGTCGCATTTAAGTGTGCCCGGGATCGAACCCACAACCTTGGGCATACAAGGCCAGCGCTATACCAACTCGCCAACCAGGTCGACAGTATAGTATATGTTTTGTGCTATGTTACTTTATTATTTTTAAATATTAGGCCTATATGTTGAAGTCATAGTTGTGGTTATATGAATAACATCCAATAGCATAGACCCGTCAAAAAAGTATGCCAACGTTAGAATTTATTAATTATTTTGAGGAGCTTCGTTTGACTTATGACAACGGGTAAAATAAAAATTATATCACATACAGTAGGCTAATAATTAAATCTTCTCATACTAGGTTTATCGTGGTGTATTCATATGTTGGTAGGCCTGGAGACCGGAAAGTAACTACTGTATAACGTAATGTTCCATTTTCCGTACTGGTTTGGAGTAAAATTCGATATAGTACGAAACAAAGGAATAGTTGCGCTTATCCCTACGGAACCAGGAAAACATGCAGAGCCGCAGTGCAGACGAGGTGGACGTATGTGGGTGTCGGCCTTTCGGACAGGTTAATAGCACCCCTGCGCCTCCTCGGGGTTAGAACGCGCCGCTTGGGTGCGCCTCGTCGTCAGTCAAATGTTTGTTTCTGCTGGCTACCAGGCTTCCTGCTGTCTGCCAATTATTTATTTACCTCTTTCAGAAGGGCGCTTTGTTGCATCCCAGAACACGTGTTCATCTCACGTCAGTTCTCATATCGTATTCTACCTTCTATACAGCGTTGCCAGATTTAAATGCATCTAGTTGGAACCAGCTGAGAACTTGAGTTTAAAATAACGACAATTGTATAAATCTCCCTGACTAAAGATCAACTTTGATCGAAGATCGAAAAGTGAACCGAGTTCAGACACTTCTTCTATTGTATAAAACTTTCCTGCGATCAAATTACCTTGGTTCAAATGAAATCTAAGTTCACGTGAAAAGGATTTGGCAACATTGCATAAACAGGTGAAAAACGTGATGCGCGGACAGGTTTGTTCAGTGTTGCCAATCTAGCGACTTCAACTCTTTTTCAACAACAATTTCTTTTAACTTTTATATTGCTTAAATAGGAATTTAGCGACCTTTTTAGCACCCCATACTGACAAAATTTAATCTTTCTTTGTCGATAATGAGAAATCTAGTGACTTTACAACTACTTTTTGACGACTTTCCGTAAACTCTGTTGGAGACACTGGTTTTTTGTGCAATGTAAATAATGGCGGACAATAAGAAGAAGGTTACTGTTCTCCGAGTTGTTATCATGTTATGGTGTTTGATACTGCTAAACATAATAAAGCTTTATAAAACGACAATTTTCGTTTAGTAATACAGTTAATTGAAAATTTATGAATGTACCTATCATATCCGTTAATAATTAATGGTTGTTATAAACATAATATAATTATAGGTTATGTTATTTGATACTGCTGAACACGATAGAGCCTTATAAAATATAAGATTGTTTGTGTATTAAGGCAAGAAATTGAAAGAATTATATATAAATGTACCTATCATATCTATTAATATTAATAATAATGGATATTTTATTTCCACAATCTGTCACTCGTATATTTCAAACAGAAAAGAAATAACTGAACTTGGATCATCTAACTTAATCGGAGAAATTTCTTCAGTCAAAGTTGACTTTAGTTTGAGACAAATTAATCTCAGATTAGACTTTATACAACACAAAATTCCAAGTTCAGCTGAAACAAGGATCAATTTAACCTCTGATCTAAGATTAAATGGTTTATACAATCGGGCCTGAGAAGTTACGAAGGAGAAAAAGCCTTAGGCTCAACTCACACGGCCGACAACTTTGCGATTATTTTGTAGTTATGTGTGGTTGTGCTGGGGTGGTCAGGAATTAGTATTGAATTAGGCCTATATGGAAACAGATGATGCTAATTCAGACGGACGACAAACTGAAGTCATTGTCGACGTCTGTGGTCGTGAGACTCGGTATCACCCGCTGCACAACTGCAGAATTGTCGCTGTCGGTGGTCGAGCGCAACCACACGTGCGACACGCCGATTAAATATCTTTGAGAGAAAAATACTAAGAGCAATTGAAGGGTTATCACGCTAAAGGGGCTAAGTAACAAAATGTACTTTCTGAGTTATTCAGATATAACTTTATTCAAATAACGTGAAAAAAAAATATGCACTAACTCCACATTAATACTTGTTCGCTGACTTTAGGAAAACAAGTTATCACTTGGCATGTTCCAAAAATAACAAATAAACACACTTTTCTAAATAAATTGGCAGTGAAATGCTGAACGGGCTAAGTCCACCAAACAATATTTGTAATGTTTCTACCTCTAGTAATCATTTTACTGTTTAGTCTTGGCACAATTCACTGTAAAACTGTTTGTGCACCTCAGGTAGGTATTCCATCATATTTCTGAGGTCTCTTTTCTTCTCTGAAGACAATCTTTTTGCACCAGTGACTTCACTGAATGTGATCGTTTTGAAATCTTCACTTCGCCACGCTTTTTTCAACACTCTTATTGTTTCCCATTCCTCTATTTCACCAAATATCTTTTTTTCTTAAGTCATGCTCACGCTTTCTTTTAGAGTTACTAGTTTTTCTGTTTCTTCCCTTTGCTGAATTATTCATATTATTTTCACTATCTATTGTACCGCCAATGAAGACACGCAAGAGACAGGCTACAAAATGGCAGGAACAAGCCTGAGAGTACAGAATAAGAATAATAAGAAAACTATTATCCTATTATCTCAGGAGCAAGCGGAAGTGTATAATCTCTATGTCCAGAATAGCCAACTATTGTAACACATTCTGCACTTACCCCATTTAGCATGAATAAGTCATAGGAGTTACCTCTCATGCCATCTACTGGCCTTCGTAGCAACTACATTAGTCATCATTGGAGATTGCCCTTTTAGTATGTAAAAGCCCTGTTCACATACCACCCAGTGAAATAGAAAACACGATTTATGCAAAAATGGCGCTTAGCCCCTTTAGCATGATCACCCTTCAATTGTTGGAGCAGTACAAGTAAATGATGGATGGAGAATACGATATAATGCTGAACTGTATGAACTATATAAAGAGCCAAACATCATTACAATAATAAAAACTGATCGTTTGAGATGGGCTGGGCGTTTGGCAAGAATGGAAGACTCACGATCAGCTAAAAGAGTCGTTTTATAGGCTGTAACCCAGGAGAACAGAGGACTAGAGAGCTAGATGGGAGGATGACATAGAAAAGGATGCTAAGGCCCGATTGTATAAAACTCCCTGACCAAAGATCAACTTTGATCGAAGATCGAAAAGTGAACCGAGTTCAGACACTTCTTCTATTGTATAAAACTTTTCTGCGATCAAATTACCTTGGTTCAAATGCAATCTAAGTTCACGTGAAAAGGATTTGGCAACATCGCATAAACAGGTGAAATACGTGATGCGCGGACCGTGTTATACAGGTTTGTTCAGTATTGCCAATCTAGCGACTTTAACTCTTTTTCAACAACAATTTCTTTTAACTGTTATATTGCTTAAATAGGGATTTAGTGACCTTTTTAGCACCCCATAGTGACAAAATTTAATCTTTCTTTGTTGATAATGAGAAATATAGCGACTTTACAACTACCTTTTGGCGACTTTCCGTATTACACTCTGTTGGAGACACTGGTTTTTTTGTGCAATGTAAATAATGGCGGACAATAAGAAGAAGGTTGACTGTTCTCCAAGTTGTTATCATGTTATGGTGTTTGATACTGCTAAACATAATAAAGCTTTATAAAATGACAATTTTCGTTTAGTAATACAGTTAATTGAACATTTATGAATGTACCTATCATATCCATTAATAATTAATGGTTGTTATAAACATAATATAATTATAGGTTATGTTATTTGATACTGCTGAACACGATAGAGCCTTATAAAATATAAGAAAGTTTGTGTATTAAGGCAATAAATTGAAAGAAATATATATAAATGTACCTAACATATCTATTAATATTAATAATAATGGATATTTTATTTGCACAATCTGTCACTCGTATATTTCAAACAGAAAAGAAATAACTGAACTTGGATCATCTAACTTAATCGGAGAAATTTCTTCAGTCAAAGTTGACTTTAGTTTGAGACAAATTAATCTCAGATTAGACTTTATACAACACAAAATTCCAAGTTCAGCTGAAACAAGGATCAATTTAACCTCTGATCTAAGATTAAATGGTTTATACAATCGGCCCTAAAAGTATTGGAGTCCGTAACTGGACTGGTAGAGCAAAAAACAGAGAGGAGTGGCGAAGCTCCTTGGGACAGCCAATCATTTCATATAGCGTATAAATGAGATTATTACCTTACAACTTAAAAATAACACGTATCAGGCACCACTCCATCTCATGCTTCTTCTAGTTTACATTAGTTACCGCTAGGAGAGCTGAATACTAGCAGCATTGCCACTAATGTTCGAATGACCTATGTATACTGTAGAACATTTCGTATCATAAATCTGTAGCCGTGAATGCTATAAGACATTCTGATGGATTTATGAAACTGGTTAAGATTTCAGCGTGTTTAATTTCGTCTTCTTACTTGGTGTAAAAGGGATAGGCTAAATGAATCTGTTTAAATTTAGGAACTGAAGACTGCCTATCATGCCTGTAGATTCTAGTTTTCTTTTATTCTTTTGCTATTGTACTGTATGGTAAATGCTGAACTTTCCAAAATTGGTTAGGATTTTATTACTATACTAGCCCATCCGATTTCCCACATTTATACAGTAATGTCATTAATTTGTAAAATTCCTTTGCAGAACGAACAGCTAGATTTGTTCGGATAAAATTTCTACACATTTAGGGGATAAAACTAAAATATTTTCAATAATTTATTATCATAATACACTGCTCTCTTAAACTGACTGAACATATTGGGAATTCAATCAATGGCTTTCCCAAAACACGCTATGAAATGTTTCATATAAAACAATATTTGTCTCGAAAAGGAAGCAAAAACGAGCAAAACTGTATTAAACTTTTTTGTTTGAAATATGTCAAAGAATAACCCCATGAAATTAATGACATTGCTTACGGTTCGCTCAGCATATCGCCATATTATAAAGCTCTGTTGTAATTCATGACGTAAACTTACGCTGTTCTTGTCCTCACAGCACCTTGCACTGGAGTTCCTTGGACTGTGAAGGCCATTAGCGGGTTCCGAAATAGACTTAGCTCTCTGTGTTATTGCACACAGCCGTGATAGCTCAGCTGTTAAGGAGTATTATTACATTCCTTTGAAGTCGTCGTATTTGAACACAGAGATGGAATGAGGCCATTCATGTAACCTTGTGAAGCTGCATCAGCCGCTTTGGGCTCTTTGTTGTCTAATTATGAATATCATTCCAGTTTGTGCAGCGTGCGCTTCGTTTAAATGAAATGTATTCATCGTTCTTTCAAAGAAACGGAAAGAGAAAGGAATCGCTAGCTACATGAAATAACGGCGGAAAGGACTCATGGCAATTCGATTGATGTCGGAACAGATGGAGGAGCTGCACAGTTCCGCAAACGTTTCGATCAAAGTACCAAAACCTCAAATAGGCCTAAGTTAAAAATTCTGCGGAGCACTTTTATGAATCAGTTCTTACAAACCCTAATGGGCCTGAGCTTATAATGAGTCATTATTAATTTTATTTGTAGTTCACTCTTTTTAACATTGCCTCCAATCATAGGGCCTATTTGACTTCAGGTGTGTTATCTTACTTTCATCTGAGCCTTTGATATCAGCCAGCGTATAGGCCTACAACACAAGACGCGTGAGTAAAACTCATAACAGTCATAACACATCTGCGAAAGTGAAGTTCTACTTACTGTTAGGTGTAAGAATCTAAGAAAGGCGCTCTGTTTTTAATAGTAATATAAGACACTACATGAGATATTAAAGATGTCAGAAATAATAAATAAATAAATAAATAAATAAATGGATGAATAACGAAGGAGCAAACAAACAGATAAATAAATAAATTATTGAATAAAAAATAAATAAATAAATAAATAAATAAATAAATAAATAAATAAATAAATAAATAAATAAATAAATAAATAAATAAATAAATAAATAAATAAATAAATAAGTAAATGGATGAATAACGAAGGAGCAAACAAACAGATAAATAAGTAAATTATTGAATAAAAAATAAATAAATAAATAAATAAATAAATAAATAAATAAATGGATGAATAACGAACGAGCAAACAAACAGATAAATAAATTATTGAATAAATGAATAAATAAAATAAATGGATAAATGAATAAATAAATAAGTTAATAGATAAATAACTAAATAAATAAAAGTGGCAAAAAATCAATAAGTAAAGAAATAACTAAATAAGTTACTGTACTTATCAATATTATGAGGAATTGGAACATTAAATCCATGCGTTTGAGATGGACAGGGCATGTAGCACGTATGTGAGTGAATCCAGTAATGCATATACAGAGTGTTAGGAGACCTGCTGGAAAAAGATGTAGATGGGAGTATAATATTAAAATGGATTTGATATGGACTGGATTAATCTAGCTCAGAAATAATCGATGGCGGGCATATGTAAGGGCGTCAATGAACTGCGGATTCTCTAAAATCCATTTGTAAGTAAATAACTTATTGATAAATTAATATAAAATATCTCAATAATACAGTAACTTATTATGTAAAAGCTCAATAAATAGCTACTTATTGTTCTTATAGGCCTATAACAACTAAATAAATAAGTGGGTAAATGAACATGAAGTTTTCGAAATCGTGTAGTGTGTTGTGATACTTCAAGGGCGTCATTTGAGTCGTTGCTTGGTGGTGGAGAGGCAAGGTTTTTAGAAGAGACATTATAGAAAATATCGAATGGCGTATTCCCTACCTATTTCCTCTGTAATGAGCTACTTTCCATACCGTAAACTAGGCTAAATTTGACCAAAAGAGGAAAAAAAGATATGGCTTGATACGAGATGCACTGAACGTATTTTAAAAGTTCATTAAAATTCTCTCCACATAATTAGTTTTTATTACTTTAAGTCACAAACATAAATAATCTTTAAGTTAATTATTTTCGTGTTATGATTAAGTTTACCCGACTTTAATAAGTACATTTACAGTTTCTGCACAAAAGTCTAATTTTAATTGCTTGTCCTGATTTTACGATATGAAATTTACATGCACTTACTGTTAGGTGCGAATAAATGAACAATTTTAATGACAAATACATTTTAGTTTTAAAAAATGTACTTTTATTTACCGTTAATGTAGCAAAGTGTATTGTCTTAGTTTTATTTGAGCAAAGTCATTATGTAGGCTACTCTATCTCGTCTTTTAATCTCTTAAACGTTTATAAAAGTGGGATATTTTGATATTAAAGATACATTTCTCACATTTTTATGCTATATTAAGTTACTACTCAATTTTCTTAAATCTTGAATTCGAGAGGGGGGGAATTCGTCCCCACCTGCCTCCCATAAATGACGCCTCTAAAACGTACAGGTTAGTAATACTTATTTTAAACTCGTGTTTGTGAGAAAGTCTAACATCGGTGTGACTGAATCCTCTCGCTTTCATGTCACGGCAGCTGAGCTATGTTTACGTTTCGCTCCAACGAGCCGTCAATTCGGCCTTCAGTGAAGTTTGGGCCGCCAGTCAACTCGAGCATCTCCTCTGCAGAACGAGGTGTAACAATGTCTGAGCGATGTTCTGTGTCCTACTAAGCGTGCTTGCCATTAGACGTAGTATTCTCGGACTCGATCCATCCGAGGATAATGAGAAATAAAAATTCTTATAGTATTGCACTTTCTGAAGGGAAGTAAGGCCGGAGGTTCCACGTTGTGAACTTACGGAAAGTAAAAATGTCTTGTTCCGCTGTTTGCATTGACTGTCCCCTCTTGTTTCTTGCAAAGCAAAAGTCATGTCTTTCCTTGTTCACGAGACACTTTCTGCAGGAAGGAATGGAAGGGAATGGAATTTACAGAGGGAGGCCATGAATGAATATATAATAGGATGCGAAACTTACTGAGTTTCCCGTAACACATACTAGAGGCGCTGTTGTAGAAATTGATCTTGCTGCCACCTGTTGGGAGGAGGGGGGTTATTACATCTAGCAGCGCACAAAGTAGCGAAAGAGTAACTAATTACTCCATGCATTTAGCAGCGCACCTGGTGACGAAAATGTTAAACTGTGCAGAAAGTATTCGCTCCCACCCTCATCGATATTCAAAACTAACCCAATTTAAAATAAAACATTTACATTTTTATTCCTCACAGCATCTTCTACTGAAAATTCTTATCGGAGCCAACAGGAAGATAAAAGAGACGATCTAGTTTACACTACCCAATTAAAATATAACCAAACAGAGACAAAAAATAAAACAAAAGGTTAGATAATTGTATTCTTTGTGTATTTATTGTACAGTGCAATGGAAAAGTCTGCAAGAACTACTTAGATAGTTCAATTTGTTATATTACTATTACTTTACAATACATTCAACAACACTATTTTTACAACGTCCATAAACATCACTGTTTAACATACACTGCTTATACACACGTAGTATCACTTTATGTTCACTTATTAGCAAGTTTCTGTCTGCCATCTTGTCTCTTCGAGCAATATCTCGAACGGATAAATAGAGAACTCTGGGTAATGTACCCAACACGTAGTTCTGATGTTCACCACCTACGACGTTGGGCGCTGATCATCTTATTTCAGCCCCCCACCGCCAGATGGTGCTGACTGCAGTTTCGCATCCTATTATATATTTATCCATGGGGAGGCGCTATGGCCCAGCACTGCGACCTGTTAAGAAATATTGCGTTGGCCCTCTAGTGGCGCATTCCCAAACCCACACCGGCTGACCACACTAAGATTTCTCTGTGTGCCCAGGTTTCGAGCAGGTAACCCCACTCCTCCCTAGGCCAGCCCCCTCCGTGCAGGGAATGCTGTGGAATGATAACGAAATGGAGAAATGGTGACGGAATGATGTAAATGTCTAATATGGGGAAAAACGGGAGAACTCCGAGAAAAACCCCAACTGCGACCTTGTCCGCCACAAGTGTCACTATGGATTTTTCAATGAAAAATCTGCAGGAAGGAAAGTAAAATATGTCTTGTAATATTCAAACCTAATTCAAATCACCCCCTGCGCGCCGATCCACTTGGTCCGCCTTTATTACAAAATAACGTTTCAAGATTGGCAGCATTGACAAACGCAGTAACTTGGCGTATGGCATTATCTCTGCATAGCTGCTAATTTGTTTATGGATTTCAGCGTACATTTGTTATAATTGTTATTAAGCAATGTTTATGACGGCCGGGTAGCTTAGTTGGTAGAGCAGCTGGCTACGAACTGAAAGGTTCGATCCCAGGTGGTGACAGGATTTTTTCTCGTTGCCAAACTTTCAGAACGGCCCCGAGGTTCACTCAGCCTCCTATAAAATTGAGTACCGGGTCTTTCCCGGGGGTAAAAGGCGGTCAGAGCGTGGTGCCGACCACACCACCTCATTCTAGTGCCGAGGTCATGGAAAGCATGGGGCTCTACCTCCATGCCCCCCAAGTGCCTTTATGGCATGTTACGGGGATACCTTAATTAATTAATAATTTTAGCAATGTTTATAAATAAGATAATCCTAGAAATAACGCAAGAACATACCTTCTTCTATCGTCTAGCAGTTATCAAATTAGCTGTTGGACTTGAGTTCAAACCCTGCCGATGGCTATGAATTTTCCTACCCTTTTCGGATCAACGGCCCCATTTTCGTTGTAAAATTGCTACTTTGCGCTGTATTTTACAGAATGTTTACTTTAACCCTCATTACCCATTTTTGACTTACACCACTTCTGCTCTCAACTTCCCATATGTAAATAAATAGTTTGTGTAATTTGAGAAACATTAATTTTAAAACACTTATTTGATTCACCTGCAAATTTACAGAGACGAGATATCACGTTGTGTCGACAAAATGTAACAGTCTTACACACTTATTAAAAGTAAACACGAACAGCACGGAAAGTGAAGCTGATCGACACTGTAAGGAAGGGAATAAAAAAAGAACGCCGGGATTCGAGTTCTGACTGAACCGCAAATTTCACGTAAAACGTCACTCCGACAAGTTCAATATTGACGATTTTTTTGGCCTCTGTGAACCCTTCTATGACCCCTTCTTTCGTTTTTTGTAGTTTTCTTTCGCTTGTGCGGCAGCTAGTCTCGGCATTGTGAAACTATAAGAAGCTTTTCATGGGGTGGGGAGGGGGGGGAGGAGAAAAGTTTTGTATTTGTTAATGGATTTCATTTTAGCATGTTGTTTGACGTCATTAGAGCTTCTAAAGAATTTATGTTCGTTTGCGTATGTTGAGTAGTTCACGAGATATTAAACGTTTTAGATTTTGACATGGCCGCTGTTTTGGCAGTTTAGAGATTTTTCGGTGATTTATTAGAGTGTACGCATATTGCTTACCTTTCAATCGATGTATCGTTCACTGCACTGAAGTAGGCGCGGAGTATGGTGAACAAGCGGAAAAATCTGACACCGCGAGCGCCGAAATGACCCCCCCCCCCCCATATGTACGGAAATATAAGACGTTTAAAATCAAAACTAGAACCTAAAAAGCTTGACAGACCATAAAATAGATAATGCATTTTTTATTTGCAATGACAGGGCAAAACACGAAAATTGAAAACTTTAAATCACTTTCACAATTGCAACTATCAACTGGCTTAAATTGGAGGGAAAACTTAGCTTTAAACAGTGCTGTAGTCGCGAAAAATTTATTTATTTTATTTATTTATTTAGATAAGGCCATCAGACCTTCTCTTCCCCTCTACCAGGGGATTACAACTACAATATTAAGAATAGAATTATTATTATAATTTCAATTAATATTACATTTACAAATACAATAAAAATCAAAGTACTAAAAGATTAGCTAACTGATTAATAAAAACTAGACAGTTTATTGTAGAGGTTAAGAAGAGAGAAACATTTTTTCTTTTATTAATTAAACCTACCCTACGCAGTAAGAAAATGCTTAATAAGTTTGCTTTTGAACGCTACTATATTCCGACAGTCTCTGATGTCACTGGGTAGGGTAATCCACAAGCGCGAGAGCGAGATTGTGTATGAAATGTTCATAAACTAAGTATGAGTTAGCACACTGCTGTATAATTCAGGGAAGTAAATTAAAAACAGGAATAGTATTGGCTTTGAAGAAAACTGCATTTTTTACGGATCACGAATGTGAAAGCATGTGTCAGTTTCGTGTCACTGATTTTTTAGTTCGTGATTGGTTTTCGTATCTGAGCTCTGTGTTTCGATTGAATTCTTCAACAAAAGTTAGAGCGTTGTAACATTGTAAGCCGTATCCCCTTAATTGTAGTTAAGTGAAGGTGTAGCGTAGCACAGTGACGTGCTGGCGTGTGTAATGGGTGTAATGCCTGGTTATTGCACGTAATCGCAGCGACTGACGTGGACAGAGGATGAGAGTCAGCAAGTGTCGCCGCCTCCGCTGGCCGAGGCTCTCTCTCCTTTCACGGCTACATGTGCTCGCCCCGCTTAATAGCTGTTGGCTGCTTCTGTGAATGTGTGAGACTCCGTGCAGTTCCTTAGCTTCCTCCTAGAGACAAAAAAATACTTTATGAATTTACGTCACAAGACCTTCGGCGAAAGTCATATTTTGTGGTGCAGTCGTTACATTCTCGTTATTGGATCCAAAATTCGCGGGTTCAAATCAGGGTTTAAGCTGGAAAATAGATCATTGTTGCAAGAATGCACAAATGAAAAATTATATTTGTGCAAATTGCGAAATGTTTATGCAATCTATACTAATAATAAATCTGTAGCCAAAATTTTTCTGGTAATTTTCGATTTTCCAAAAATAATTGGTTCTAACATATATAATTAACCACCCTGAAACAGAAAATAGCTTTTTTGACATTTTTGTTTGTATGTCTGTCTGTCTGTCTGTATGTTTGTTATCTTTTCACGCGATAATGGCTGAACGGATTTCGATGAAAATTGGAATATAAATTAAGTTCGTTGTAACTTAGATTTTAGGCTATATATAATTCAAAATACATTATTTAAAAAGGGGGTTATAAGGGGGCCTGAATTAAATAAATCGAAATATCTCGCTTATTATTGATCTTTGTGAAAAATGTTACATAACAAAAGTTTCTTTAAAAATAATTTCCGATAAGTTTTATTCCTTAAACAATTTTGATAGGACTGATATTTAATGAGATAAATGAGTTTTAAAATTAAAATAACTGCCATCTAAGGCCGTGTAATGAATTAAAAAACAAATGACTTCGTCTATAAGGGGCCTTGGACAGCAACAATCGAAAGCTATGAAAGAAAGCCTACAGATAATGTTTCTGTGTTTGTATGAAGTAATATCAGAAGCTAAATTAACCGATTTGTATAATTAATTATTAATTCACCATTGGAAAGTGTAGTTTCTCTAGATAGACATAATGCTATAATGTTATTACAGTAACTTCTGAGTGAATCGAGGACAGGTAAGATTAAAATAGCTTCTTATGCACAGAAAACTTGATAGGCTATTCTGTACATTCGTTTCCTGTATTTCCTAAAATAATTTTTATGACCAAATGAGTGGTCTCTGGATCAAAATAATCGCATTTTAATTATGCAAATACAATTTAAATTAAGTAACATAATAAACGATTTATCCTTATATCAAACACGAATGTTCCCTGGATCAAATGTCCTATTTTAATTATGTAATTACTTTATATTTATTTCTAACGGGTGCAGCGGAGCGCACGGGTACGGCTAGTATTATAAATAATTGCACAGAAAGATAAAATTAATAAAGTATGCAGAAACATAAAGTTATGTAATTTGCTTCTTGAAGTTTTATTACTTTCAATCCATCTTATCATACTCTAGATATACTTATGTAAGTAAATCATTAGACGTAGGTATGTTTAGAATCAATTGCTACTGAATTTACATCACATTAAAATATGTTATTTAATGGGCACTCTAAACATTGAAATTCTTCACTAGTAGGCTCTTCAAGATTTATTGTTAGCAGAGTGCTAACTCTTTTCACTGAAAACGGTTTCTAATTCCAGTTTTTATAAGATTCATACAACTAAATCCTCGCTCACAGGTATGCGATGGAATGAAGAAATTCTTCATTTACATGAATAGGACTAACTCTTTGAAGTCAATTCCTGAACATCTATTGCTCAATACCTTTGTGAACACTGTCCATGCCATTGAAAATTCTCTAAATTTAGATTAACCCTTAAATTGGCAAAACTTCATTTCTCACACTAGTTTATTAAACCGTGTCGGACTGTAAAGAAAACAACTATCCCAATGTCCATATTTTATGTGTTGTGCAATATTATAGTATTGTGAAATTTTAATTTATGCGAGATCGTGCTTATTTGCTTGCTTTCCGCACAGAACCAATACTCGGTAAGTGTGAAATACCACATTCAGTATTCCCAACGTAACACACATAACAATTTCCCTCTTCTTACCGCTTAAGCAAGACATTCATTTCACTGCTTTAGGCTTTTAACATATTATTTTTAGAGACGTTTAACATAGTAATAATTATAAATTGGAAACTTACCACTGCAATTTCACCTAAATTGCAATGTTAATTATTGTTTTTAAATATTTGCAAAAATTAAGTAAAGTCTACTACTCCACGAAACTTATTGCATTCCTGATACAAGTAACATTAAGGAAGCCGTGAAAAAATCAACAAGATTTCAGATGCGGATGTTATTACTGCAATATGTTATATAAATAATATTGTTAAAATATTAAAATGAAAAATAAATCATTACATAACCTTACCGTTTGTTTTAAGTTCGCATTTATAGACTGGGGGAAAAAAAAAGACAGACGTATATCACGGCCTACTGGAGTATAGTAAACACAGAAAACATTTTATAGCAACAATGTTGAAGAAAGATATTTTGGTTTTCCGAAGTTGCCGTCATTAAACAGAAACCAACATGGAGATTTCATTGCAACTAATTAGAAATTCGTCTTTCAGGTATGTAATAAACGATCTTCGCACAAAATAATGTACGATACACTAGCGGTATGTTTGTTTTCATGTTCTCGGAAATTAAAAAAACTCAACTACGTTTCGCTTTTTCAATCTTTTCCTCGACCATGAAAACGTCAACATACCTCTCTTGTAATGTATATTACTATTTCCTACCAATTTTTTTCTATTGTTCTATTAAAATTATAGCATATAGTCTATTAACCTGTTGTATCCTATAGGATACATTGCCAATTTAAGGGTTAATTTAAGCACATCTCTGATTTCATTTTCTCCATTACCATCTTCGTTTCTGAAGTCCAATGTGGTTGTCGCATTTTTAGAAGTAGGTGTAGTAGCAAAATGCGAGTGTGACCTAAACCCTGGTTCAAATCCGATGTGGAGCGGCTGATTTTAAGGGCACAGACAATTTACTGCGCGGCATGAATTCAGTTGAGTGTGCGCGAAAGCGTGTCGGTCTCTTATTCGCAGGGTTTGTGGGGAATATTGGTCGGAGTGGAAGGAAAGCTGGGAAAAATGTAATTTTATGGAACGTGATAGAAACCTGTACAAAATTAGAGAATATTAGACAAATTTAGCGGTGATGGATGGATGGACGGACGGACGGATGGATAATATATATAGTGTACGTATAAAATAATAGTTATTTATGGTACTTGTGAGGTAAGTGCACCTTTATTGCGCTCGTGTAATTTAAGCACGAGGCTGACGCCTCGTGCTTAAAACTTTCCACTCGCGCAATGAAGATCACGCTCACAAGTACCATACGTAATTTTATCCATGACCATAACGAAAAATTCTGTTTTATAAAAGAAAATATGTTGAAAATAAGTCCTCATATAATCACATAATCATGGCATGGATTTTAGAATCGATACATGTACTAGCTAGGTTATGATTTAGGAGGCCATGATTAGTGAAGAATGGTATCTAAGGCGTTGGATAAATAACAAATTATAATACTAATTATATAATTTTAATATATATGAAGCGTCCAATTCCAAAACTGTCTAAATCCATTTTTTTTAATTGAGATAATGGCGGTTTCGTCATCTGTCTAAATGTCTCTAGCAATTTTCTAATGAATGTTGTGCCTAAATTTCCTCTTTCCTTCCATAAATAAGCTTCAAATATGACGAACACTGCAAACAATTAGGAAAAAAGTTATCAGTTTTCGGCGTTTCCTGAAAATTGTTAAGAATGGATGTAGACAGTTTTGGAATTGGAGGCTTCATATATTTTTTTTTCATTTCAAACGTGTATTTTGGTCTTTTTGAAGTTTCAGGGATTATTTAGAAGTGTTCATGGGAATAATGTGATTAAAATAATTTCTCATTTTACTTCTGTAAACTTAAGAGGAATATTAAAACATAATTTGCTGTCGTGTTTGTTTAGCTCAGTTGATTAACGCGTTTTGTTTTAAAATGCTATAAACCCAACTTCGCAGGTTCAAGTCTCCTCGCATCCCAAAAGGTAAATTATTATGAAATTAAAAAAAAAACATATTATTATGGATACAACGCACAAATTACGACGTAGTAGATAGAGAAAAGAGAAGGAGATTGAGTGTATGTATATTTAAGAAATGGTAATAAAGTAGAGGTAGTGACATCTAGTAACTAATATATTAACTTCTTGAGTTCAATGGAAAATTATACGTACTACGAAAATACTAATGAACTGTGAGATAAAGTTCAAACTGTGAGGTAAAGTCTTTATCTCACTAGTGAAATAAAGTAATGTTGAATAAAAGCCTACTTTACAAACGCAAAAGTTTTTAGTAAAGGCATGTTTTTCGTTATGGTCATGGATAAAATATTAAATAAATAGATAAATATGTAAACAAATAAAAATTAATCGCTGAAGGAGACAGACTCTCATTTGAACTAAGTAGTAGATTTCAAATTTTGTGAGCCATAACCCCCAGATTAGATCTTTCTAGTCACTACGAAATTCTGATAATACTGGGCACGTGATAATGGAAATAGGTACAATTTCAGTTCCGGGATGAATAATGTAGGGATAGAATAGGTTCGAACTTAAGAACCTCAGACTTAGTCGTAGCAGTCTCACACCCTGGGACTACAATTCTGCAATGGGGGGAGAGGAAGACATTAAGCTGGAGGTGCGGAGTCGAGCCGATGACCCTCCGATGTCTTCCTCGGATGTGTAAACACTCGGTGAAAGCTATGCACAAGGTCGCAGCGTTGCTCAAGACTGCCGTTTGATGTCAGGCCTACATAGCGCTCGGCTTTTCCCCAAGTTTCGCGTTCTGTAATGTAATTCGTTGAGACGGGCACACAAATTCTGTACATATATTAATGATTGGTTGGTTTTAACGCCTCCAGGTATTGTTCACTCTGCTAGTCTGACATGCCAAGAATTCCATTTCTGAGGTGGGGGGCCCACGTACAGGAAAGTCATAACAGCAAATGATTGAATAGTACTTCAGTGTTGCTAGGAATTCGGGAAAACAGTTTACCACTCTGACATTAGTTTTTCCTCTTAGCTTGGCTTACGAATGCCGAACCCGGAAAGGATCCATACACTTACTGTAGGTTATATTGGCCCATTGTATGTCCTACACACGTTGCTTGTTCCAAGTTCGACAGGTGATCTGTGTGGTATTCATGACTCCGACGCTGAAAGACGGGCATTCCTACCTCAGCCCTGTAAGCAAGATCGTAACCCCAGACGAGACCTGATGAACCTTAGGGCCAGGAGTTCCAAGCCGTTAAATCTTATATCAGCATCGGAAACTCGTCTCCCAAATCTCCATCTCAGACTATTTTACATAATTACAAATGATAGGTTAAATGAAGGGAAATGGAGATTGTTAGTGGAATGATAAAGAAAAACGAGAATACCCTGAGAAAACCCTCTACAACATCTGCTTTGCCCATCACAAATTCCTTCACGAGCAGAACGGGGATCGAACCCTGGCCACCTGGATAGAAAACTAATACACTAGCTGTAGAGCCTCACTCCTACTACTACAGGAGTAACAACATTCATTCACTGTACTCACAGCTCTAATTAATTTTGTATTATAATGAATGATGAACGCTAGAAGTTGTTAACATTAGGCCTACATGTAGAGTAAAGTTTGGTAATATTGTGATAGTTATTTTTGAAAATTTATTACAATTTTACTGAGAGAGAGAGAGAGAGAGAGAGAGAGAGAGGTTTTGTGCAGCGACTTGTCCATGAACATTCCCTTAATACATTGACGCAAAAAACCGATCTTCCTTTCGCTCAGTAAAATCGTAATAAATTCTCAAAAAGAACTATCGCAATATTGCTCATATCAAGATATTACCAATCTTTACCCTAAATTATTATAAATTATGTACTCCTGTTATATTTTTAACAAGAATTTGAACTGTTGCTATCTATTCAAATAACTTAATGAATCACTGAAGGTTTTTCTGAACGAACGAACGAATGAACGAACGAACGAACGAATGAACGAACGAACGAACGAACGAACGAACAAATAAACAAACAAACAAAAGGAGGAGAATAATAAAAATATATAGGCCTAGGCTATGGTACAGAAGTGGACGTCCTTGCAAAGGTTCTTTGGACTTACGTACTCTTAATTTCTGTGTGAGTTCTTAGCCTAAGTGATATTTCCCATTTCATTCACACAATCCCACTTAAGAGACGTAAGATCATTTTGCGCCATTAGTAGGCCCACACCTCAGCTGCTTCCACCTCTGTGGAGTAATGGTTAGCACGTCTGACTATGAGACCAGCGGGCCCGGGTTCAAACCTGGTTAGGATAAGTTACCTGGTTGAGGTTTATTCCAAGTTTTACCCTCAGCCAATTGAAGCGGAATTGCTGGATAACTTTCGGCTTTGGATCTCGGACTCAATTCGCCATCATAATTACATTTCCCCTCTTTAATCATCATCATCATCATCATCATCATCATCATCATCATCATCATCATCATCATCATCATCATCATCATCATCATCATCTCCGTTTCTTTCCAATATTTCGGGTCGGCTGTGGGCCGCCACCGAACTTGAATCCCGTGATATGTGGTCATTAGTTGTTGTTGGTAGTGCCGTGTACCGTGAGCTCTCCCCTGGACTCATGGTAGCTCATGGTGATGCTGCCTACATGTAAAACGTAAAAGGGATTCTGAAGTCTGTAGGGAGTTCGGGGGCGGCCTGCAAGAGAATCTGTAACACGGGAGGCCTTATGCATATCATTTCATTCCGGATAGTACAATGGGACTGCCGAAGCGGCCTACGTATGAGGGCACTCCTCAGCCCATGACTCTTCCCTCAAGGAGACATGTAATAGAGTAGCTCAGGTGCGAAGTGCGTTTGCCTGTTGATCTAGAGCTACGTTCCAATGTGGATTCGATACCCACTTGGGCTGCTTAACAGTTTGGGGTTCTTTCCGAGGTTTTACCCCAATTGTAAGGCGAATGTCAGGAATTTCAAGACTAATCCTCGGCCTCATTTCACTACCACTAATTCTACTGACGTTAAATAACCTAGTAGTCAGTACAGCGTCGCTAAATAACTGAATGAAATTTGCAGAGAAGTCGAAAAATGGATATAAAAGTGGAAAGCCAGTCAATTGCAATCGTTCCACAACACAATACACAACGACTACTGCCGTCTCTATGGCTGCAGCCCTTCTGGTACTTCTGGGAGGGGGGGGGCAAGAAGAAGTATCAGTAAAGTCAAGTCCTCTGGTGGGGATATAAAAAGTGAACACCGTATACTTGTAAATAAATGTACAAGTGAATGGAAAAATCATGTTCTGTTCATATTTTATTCTAAAATTCAATATCAACTTCTAAATTACAAACCAAGTGAAACACAATGGTTAAGAAAACCTGAAGAAACGTAACAAATCGCTAGAGCTCCGATTACTTCGTTATAGTGAAATTTTGTTATATCGAAATAGTTCATTTTTTTTTCTTAAAAGAAAACATGCTTGTTCATTCACCTCTACTTAAGCCGTAAATTCCGCATATTTTGCATTTAGGTCTGGAAAATATTTTTAAATAAAATAGAAAGCATTGCATTTGGAAAGGAAAAGTTTAAAGAAAGGCAGGGAAAAAGTACACAATTCAATTTTCGTTAAACACTTCGTAGGACAAGAGGTGCCATATTGCTCAGTAAGCCATGTTGCGAGATTAGTGAGCTGTGTTTGGTAGAAGAAAATTAAATGGGGAGAACAAGGGAACAACTGCATGAAAAACTAACATAATATTCAGGGACATCTACATCATAGTAGACATATTACATAAGCTAGATATTTAATGACCACGTGGCCACTATGCAATACTGAAATATTATTAATATATAAAATATGTCCCTACTTACTAACGAATTGTAGACTACCCTATATTAAAAATATTTTTCGTTAAAAAGGTAGATTTTTCGGCAAGAGAGCGAAATTCTTATTTCGTTATACTGATTTTTTTTCTTAAAAACACAATTTGTTAAATTGAAATACTTTAACAATAAATTGCATGGGAAAAAGGTAGGAGACATAAAATAATTTCCTAATATTTAATATTTCGTTATACTGGAGTTCGTTATAACCACATTTCTCTGTACAAAAGCCTATGTATCATAGATCTACGTCACCAGTAGTGTTCATTTGATTCAAGTTAAGGAAACATAACATTTAAAATAACCCGAATTAAAAAGTATGTATTTTAAAATCGCCAACTAAAACTCTTAAAACAACTATTCTAAAATGACAACGTGAATTCTCATTCACCTTACGGCAGCAAGAAGAAGACCAGAGATGAGTCGAAGTGCTTTTATGAAGCTGTGTTTCTGATTGCTGGCGTCACAGTGTGGTTGAACTATAGCCACTGATGTTAAGCTGCCTTCTAACATGTACCGGTACGAGTAATATAAGGAAAGGAGGGGTCATTAAGTTGTGTGTTAACGTAGATCTGTCAAGCTGTACGGCGTTGATCAAGAAGCGCCGCGAGACTTGAACGCACGGGTAGCACAGGAGCAGCGCTTGTGCAATGAGCGGGGACTTCACACGCATTGTGAAACAAGCGTCGCCGTGTGAAGCAAAGCGCTCCTTTGTCTCCATGACAACGTTTCTATTTGCCTGCCTGCGCCTGGCGTATTTTACAATGCGTCCCGTGTCTGCTGCATTCGCGGCGGGTAGGATTGAATACAAAACCGACGCAAGTCCATTGTTCGTCAGGTTATGAGGCACATAAAGTGGAATATAAATCAAGAGACGACTTCGTTCTAAGAGTTGTAATGTTCCTCAGCCATTTGAGGCTTTGTACTTGACATTTTGCTTTGTTTTGACTACATTATTTCTGTGGCTTGTACAGACCTTGAAGAGTTCTTGCTTATAGTCTGTATCTAGACTTTTTTTAAATCTCACTTACATTATACGAGCACGTGGCAAGTCTCCTGACATACAGCGTCAGCACGACGCCAAGCATCTATCAAGACTACATGCGCTTTGGTAGCTCAGCAGAGCGCTGGCTTACGACAACCATTTACGCAGGCTCAGATCTCAATAATAATAATAATAATAATAATAATAATAATAATAATAATAATAATAATAATAATAATAATAATAATGGCTTTATTTAACCTGGCAGAGTTAAGGCCGTAAGGCCTTCTCTTACACTTAACCAGGATTAAAACTTGCTTACATAGTTGAACATAAAACTGGATCGGAATTAAGTAATTACATACTGATACAATTTATGTACAATTTATGTATGAGATCAAAAGAGGTAGTTACATAAAAATTTACCTCATAAAATAAAAATAAACATAGTGAAATACATATTAATGTTGTTTAGAATCAAATACGAATCACATAAAAACAGAAGCCTATAATTCACGAGGCACGAGTGGGGCTACTTCCGTCATTGACTTCTAGCAGAATGTGGTGCCCACAAGTGGCGTGGTAACACGTTAAAGTACAGAGTGTCCAACATGCCCGACTGTCCAACAGACCCTAGTTTACCCTATGTGTTCAAAGGAGGAACAATAATTGTTCATATAGGCTACATCTGAAGTCTGATTAGTGTAATACTGTATGTTATTTTATTCAGGCATATATGCAATGGAGGGAGAAAGGAACTGGCCACCCTACTCCATTATCTCCTGGCTTAGTTGCCTCATGAGTGATGCCTTATTGCTGTCCCTTATGAGGTCTGTCTTCGGATGACAACAATTTGACACCTTAGGAGAGTGGATACTTGTGTGTTGAATACTATGACGCAGTGTTAAAGATGATGCACGGACGTCCCGAACCAAACGGATATGACTCGTGCGTAAAATGAATGAAACCCGGAAGTTGCAGTGCATCCAGGGTTATAGCCCCCGGAGTCAACGCTCACCCGCGCTATATTAGGTCAGTCCTGGATCAGCGCTCGCCCTCCAAGGCCGCGGCTTACGTAACGCGCGGACATACCAGCATCCGGATCCGTCGCGTCGCGAGGGAATTCCAGCACGGAACTGTCACCTGCGATAGTCGCTGAGCTGAGGCACAACACTTCCCGAAGTCAAGTCTTTAATACATGTTATGAGTCAGTTGCACGAGGTGCTGTATTAAAAGAAAAAACACTTAAAATTGATGTTATTTCTCTTCAGCCGACTTTTCGTTATATTCATCATGATTTTAATACATAGGCCTAGAATGTGAATGTCAAGTATTGTTTGTATCCTCATACCACATGTCACCCATCACTTGTTTTGCATTACATCAGTCATCACTAGGGACCGGATTTGTAGGTTTTTACCTGTTTTTTTCCCTTGCTTCTGAACTCCTAATTTCTTCAATACTTTTCCGAATCATGATCGTAGGAGTCGTATAGCCTATGTGAATTCTATTGAACCTGAAAAAACCTAAATTATACCTTATTATTATTATTATTATTATTATTATTATTATTATTATTATTATTATTATTATTATTATTATTATTATTATATCTCCAATAGGGGGGAGTAGCCCTATTTTACATATGTATGCTAGGGCTATAGTTTTACACAAAAAAATTGGCCTAAGCATAAAACAAATTGAAAAGAAAAATAAATTAGCTTACACAATGGAAATAAAACATAAACAATCCGTAATTTAAACATTGGACGTGGAGGAGGCTGCCTCAATTCGTAAGGCAAAATCTGTACTTAGCAGTGACAACATCTATGGCTCCCTTGCTTTTCTCAAGGCACGTTTCAGTGACCTTCCAAAATATATTGAGTACTTTGAATCTTCGTCGCTACAACTGAAAGATGCAATTGATGTCATTGACTCGCTTCTACAGAAACAAGTACCAGGACCCGTGGGTGAAGCCGTCACATTAAAACTGAAGAAAGTATTGCAGAGGAATCCAGAGTTTGAAAATATAGAACAAGTGTGCTCCATTTTCCAGGGAGAAAGCTTCAATTGTCAGTTACCGTGGGTACCTGCTGCAGTGGCAGCGATGAAATTTGCACCTATGACGTCATGTGCTGTGAAAAGAACCTTTTCGTCCTTCAAATGTACTTTGAGAGACAGTAGAAAAAACTTTTCAGTCGAGAATCTTGAAAAGTATTTGGTCATATAGGGTAAACTAGGGTCTGTTGGACAGTCGGGCATGTTGGACACTCTGTACTTTAACGTGTTACCTCGCCACTTGTGGGCACCACATTCTGCTAGAAGTCAATGACGGAAGTAGCCCCACTCGTGGCTACTGGGGTCTGTTGGACAGTCGGGCATGTTGGACACTCTGTACTTTAACGTGTTACCTCGCCACTTGTGGGCACCACATTCTGCTAGAAGTCAATGACGGAAGTAGCCACGAGTGGCTACTTCCGTCATTGACTTCTAGCAGAATGTGGTGGCCACAAGTGGCGAGGTAACACGTTAAAGTACAGAGTGTCCAACATGCCCGACTGTCCAACAGACCCCAGTTTACCCTATTGCAACTAGGAACAGTACCAGTAAATAATGTTGTTTTGTTTGTTTGTTTATTTGTTACTTTTCGAAATAATTCTTGATGAAATCTGAATAAATTTAATTCAAAAGTTGTGTGTGTACTATATATTTTATTTATTGAAAATTGAAATTTATTTAGTTATATCAAGGAAAATTGTACACATATTACATTATGTCATGTGATATTACATTACAGCACCTGTACATTATATGATATTTTGTTATCATATGCCACATAGCGTATTACATCGCATTACTGACATGTCATGTTATACAGAGTGTATATAAATTGGTATCAATATTTTGGGAACCTATTCCTAACAACAAAACATTTGAAAAACTTTCATATAAACATGGTCCTGAATATGCTTAGTTTCACAGTCACGCTAATTTATTGATAACAAACAAGCTTATAGTACAAGTGATCCTAGCAACTTATTAAAAAAACAACTTATTACAAAAAGAAACTTATTACAAAATTTCTCAAAGTGGTCTCTTCCTCAACCCATGAGCCTGAGTCCCTTATTTAGGCGTACTCTGTTGAAAACGCCTGGAGTGATTTATTTTCAAAATCCATTTAGGATACGCTCTCTCAGAACATCAGAATTAGACACAGGAATTGCATAAACTATGGATTTCAAATGTCCCCAGATATTAAAAAAATCCATTGGATTTAAATCTGGCGATCGGGGTGGTCATTCAAAGGATCCCTCTCGACTTACTCATCTTCGCGGAAAACGGCGATTCAATAGACAACAAACTCTCAGACTAAAGTGAGCTGGAGCACCATCATCCAGGTACCACTTCCGGCGGGTAATGACCAGAGGTACATCATCCATTAAATAGTGCAATTCATTAAGAACCGAGTGTCCTTAATGAAATCGCATATCACCCAGTATGAACACTGCAGCTGTTGACTAATGAATGGCTTCATGTACTCTTTATGTTTAATCTGCGCGGCCTTCCTGAAGGACGCGTCTCAAATCCAGGTGTCTCACCCGGATGTACGAGGTTCTTTTTAGGCGTCCCTCGCGGCAGAAGCGCAAGTCATGGCGGTCGTGTTCCTTCGCACGTCGTCTATCGCGTCCAGTTGCAATATTCGTTGCAGTATTTCGCAATACGTGTACAAACTCAGTCGAAATGAGTAATCCGAGGACTACATGAGTGGCACACTAGAGCAGTAACAGGCGAAATACTATTAGTCACCGCTATAGCTCAGGCGGTAGGCACGTTTCCCTTCTGATCCGGAGCTGCGCTCGGGCGTGGGTTTGATTCCCTCTTGGGCTGATTACCTGGTTGAGTTTTTCCGTGGTTTTCTCCAGCTTTAAGATGAATGTCAGATAATCATATGACGAATCCTAGGCCTCGTCTCGCCAAATATCATATCGATATCACCAATTCCATCAAAATAGTTTTGCAAAATATGCCGACTGCGTCTGTAGATCATTCTCACTTCTTTTCTAATCAAACCAAATTCACGTCACTTATCAATTTTCTTTGTACCATTCTCGATTTTTTTTAGATCGCTAACTTTGTCTTTCACACTTAGAACTTTTCTTTGCACCTTGCTGCATTGTTCTGTGTATAACTGCTGATTGCAAACACAATGTCTGACTTTAGTCTGAATATATTCTAGTTCTTGGTCCATAAAATGCTTTTGTCACAGTAACTGAGAAGCGTATTTGTCACTAATGACATTCCCGGCCAACCACGTATTCCTCTGAACGATATTCTCTGTTTAATGTGTATTTAGAACACGAATTCTTAGAGAATTTACGCTGTTACTAAATGTCGTTATAGGGTGACCACTTCTGAATGGCTGTCGCTGTAGCCGAGTGTCTCTATAACCAAATTGAACTGTATTTTGGTTTTCAAGATTAGGAATGGAAAGATCGACTGTGAAAAGGAAAATTAAAATTTAACTGAAGCTTGGAGAGAAAAAGAAGATGAAAATGAAGAACAAGGAATAAAATATGTAGGATGTGACATTTGACGCGAAGAAGAGGATAATGAAAGTGCAGTGAAAAAGAATGTGAGAAAGGGAAGAAGCATAGGAAAAAATAAATAAGACTTAGACCTAGGAAGAGTGATGATTACTAGTATTAGGAGGAGGAGATGGAATGGATGAGGTTACCTTCTAAGTACACTTTCAACACAGCTCTTCTTAAGGATGTGGTCTTCTATCTGTGAATAACTACATTTAATAAGTTATTCAATCATGTCCTTAAGTCCGTCGACTTCCAAGCGATCCCTAATCATTTTTAAGCGTATGTTCTCAGCAGAGTTTTATAGGGTGCGTCAATCCCCTCCTAATATTTATGTTTGTTGTTTATAATTGAGGTTCTGGCTGATATGTACATACATCTATTATCAGGCAGTACATCTCACTTGACGATTTATGTGTCAGAAGAAGAACAATTGGTTTATATGCATCTAAAGTCTTATTAGTGTAATAAGTTGCTAGTCAGCGATGTATGCAATGGAGGGGGAAAGAAACTGGCCATCTTACCCCATTATCTCCTGGCTTAGTTGCCTCATTAAGTGATGCCTTATTGATGTCATTTATGAGGTTCAAACCAGTCTTCGGAGAGTTGACTAAACAACAATACTTATACCTAACTAAATCTAACACCTAAGGATAACAAAAGCACCCAGAACGTAGGCTACTTACCAAGGAAACATTTCCAACCAAAGAAAAAATTCCTTGGTAGTGTCTGAAGTCAAACCCGATGCTTCCTTGTTAGTAGCCATTGTGGCTGGTTGTTGTTAAATACGAGGCGCATCCAGAAAGTAAGTTTCCCGATTTTTTCCCTTGAAAGTAAACGTAATTAGCCGTGTCAATTGCGCATGCGTAACAGATCTATGACGTATCAATCATATGCCAGCCGGACAGGTCTCGCCTGGTGCCAGTAGCGTGGCAGCAGTGGTCCGAAATGGAAGCTCTTATTCCTTTTCCCGCCGCCGCATTGCGCCAATTGAAATTCATCGGCAGCTCTGTCAGGTCTATGGGCCGAACATCATGAGTAAGCAGATGGTGCGTCGCTGGTGTAGGCAGTTTTCCGAAGGTCGTCAAAGTGTCCATGATGAAGAGCGCAGTGGGCGACCGTCCCTCATCAATGATGATCGTGTTGAGCTGGTGCAGCAGTGCATCATGGAGAACCGTCGCTTCACGATTACGGAGCTGAGCAGCCATTTTCCGCAGATATCGCGATCCTCGTTGCATGAGATTGTCACTAAGCACCTGCTGTTCAAAAAAGTGTGTGCCAGGTGGGTGCCGAAAAACCTGACACCCGAACACAAAATGCAACGTTTAGGAGCAGCACTGACATTTCTGCAACGGTATCACGATGACGGCGACGAGTTCCTCGACAGGATCGTCACGGGCGATGAGACTTGGATTTCGCACTTCACCCCGGAAACCAAGCAGCAGTCAATGCATTGGCGGCATAGTGGATCTCCGGTCAGGACGAAATTCAAACAGACGCTGTCGGTACGGAAAATGATGTGCACGGTGTTCTGCGACAGGAAGGGCATTCTGCTCATTGACTTCCTTCCATGAGGTGAAACAGTGAACGCTGACTGTTACTGTGAAACACTGCGAAAATTGCGACGTGCCATTCAAAACAAGAGGCGTGGAATGCTTACTGCAGGTGTTGTGCTCCTCCATGACAATGCTCGTCCACATACGGCTCGGCGCACAGCATCTGTTTTGACGGAATTTGGCTGGGAATTGTTTCATCATCCATCCTACAGTCCTGATCTTGCTCCCAGCGATTTTCAAGTTTTCTTGCACCTCAAGAAATTCCTGTCCTCCGGTGAGCGTTTTGGCAACGACGAAGAGCTGAAGACGTCTGTCACACGCTGGTTCCATTCACAGGCGGCAGAGTTCTACGACAGAGGGATACAAAAGTGGATCTCACGATACGACAAGTGTCTCAATTCTGATGGTGGCTATGTTGAAAAATAGCTGAAACATTGCTGTACCTGTTGCCAATAAATGTTTTCCTGAAAGTGTGTGTTCTTTAAAAAAAAATAGGGAAACTTACTTTCTGGATGCGCCTCGTATATATTGCTGGAATGTAAGGCGTGACTACTTTGGTCCAGCGGTATACTACCAGTACTGTAATACTTGCTACTTAAGCTGCTGTGTGTTCTGTGATGGGCAAATCTTGTAAGTGAATGACAAGACTAATGCAGTCGACATAGGCGTCATCGTCCTCTGTTAGGCATAATAATACAGCGATGAGTACTTTTGTAGAGGAACGCAGCTGGCAGGTCGTTAGCCCTCATAATTTGCGCAATCGCCCGCATATACGAAAACCACGACCTGGGGTGAATGGGGCCCAAGTGTGTCACAGAGATACTAGCTGTCGGCACTTTGCATACTCCACTGCAGTGATAACTCACCGAGAAACTGCAGGCACGCACAACTTATGCATGGGAATTTGGTACCAAAGGAATCATCGCTGTTTTTCATTGTAGAAAGGATGGTCGGGGTTGTTTGTGTAGGACGTCGTAAATCTCTTATTTGGCGTTCAAAGAAGTGACCGAAATGCACACGAGGAAACTGAACAAACTCTAGCTGATTTGGTGTGTATTGATAAGTGACTGAGGGACTTTCATGTGATATCTCGGGAAGCACATGTTGTCTCCCGAAGAATTTCAAGAAATACAACCCAGCAGCATCGTAAAGTTTATCGCACACTGCTGTCTTCTGAGTTTGTGGAGTGCACAATGGGCCATTTGAGCCTAAGTGCTTCTTTAAGAGTCTACACCCTTATTTATAAAGAAGAAGAAGAAAAAAAGAGGAACTTTCATGGGCAGGACTACACAATCAGTCAATATTCACAGTTAAGTAGGATTTGTACAATATGGGACTTCATATTTGAGCGACTCTAGTTCTTTCTAATAGTTGAGCGACTCTAGTTTTTTCTAATAGTTGAGCGACTCTAGTTTTTTCTAATAGTTGAACGACTCTAGTTCTTTCTAATAGTTGAGCGACTCTAGTTTTTTCTAATAGTTGAAAGACTCTAGTTCTTTCTAATAGTTGAGCGACTCTAGTTTTTTTCTAGTTGAGCGACTCTAGTTTTTTCTAATAGTTAAGCGACTCTAATTTTTTCTAATAGTTGAGCGACTCTAGATTTTTCTAGTTGAGTGACTAGTTTTTTTCTAATAGTTGAGCGACTCTAGTTTTTTTCTAATAGTTGAGCGACTCTAGTTTTTTCTAATGGTTGAGCGACTCTAGTTTTTTCTAGTAGTTGAGCGACTCTAGTTTTTTATAATAGTCGAGCGACTCTAGTTTTTAATAGTTGAGCGACTCTAGTTTTTATAGTTGAGCGACTCTAGTTTTTTCTAGTAGTTGAGCGACTCTGGTTTTTTCTAATAATTGAGCGACTCTGGTTTTTTCTAATAATTGAGCGACTCTAGTTTTTATAGTTGAGCGACTCTAGTTTTTTCTAATAGTTGAGCGACTCTAGTTTTCTCTAGTTGAGCGACTCTAGTTTTTTCTAACAGTTGAGCGACTCTAGTTTTTATCTAATAGTTGAGCGACTCTAGTTTTTGCTAATAGTTGAGCGACTCTAGTTTTTTCTAATAGTTGAGCGACTCTAGTTTTTTCTAATAGTTGAGCGACTCTAGTTTTTCTAATAGTTGAGCGACTCTATTTTCTTCTAGTTGAGCGACTCTAGTTTTTCTAATAGTTGAGCGACTCTAGTTTTTTCTAATAGTTGAGTGACTCTATTTTTTTCTAATAGTTGAGCGACTCTAGTTTTTTCTAGTTGAGCGACTCTAGTTTTTTCTATTAGTTGAGCGACTCTAGTTTTTTCTAAGTCAAAAAATGCCACACTGCGCATGCTCCGAACCGAAAATATTGGTTCATATGATGACGAGATATTCGCTTCGCTTTTTGTTTAAGTATTACAGTCACGCTAGAAGAAATTAAAACTGTAGCCTCTTATGAACCCCGCTACAGATCTTGAAACATTTTCGATCGTTCAACAATAAATTATATCCCTCTCTGTAGGCCTACAGTACGTATTATGCTTAAACACAATTCACTAAAACTCCATTTATTGCATTATAATACACATGGGTTGTAATTGTCGAGCAGATCAGTCTTCTGTTATGAGAGCTGTACTACGAGAGGACAAAGGTTTGCGTTCCTACTCTCCTGTCTTCTGCCGCTGCTTCTCAGATTAAGAATGGCTTGCAAATACAGCATTCCAATTTGAAGCGAGATGCAGGTGCAAAACTGAATGTGCAGCATCTTTGTGTTGTGGGAGTTTTGTTGCGTGTTTGAGAAGACAATGAACATCGTACGACAGTGAAGCTAGCAGCATCGCTTTGATTTGTGTCCCCTGTGAAACACACAAAGAAACGAGTGGGAGGACAAGGCAGGCGAGCGAGAATTCCTCCAGGTCGTGACATGTACCTCGAGATTAATTGAGTGTGGCCTCTATAATTGATACGTTGTCGTTGAATAGGCGATCATCTTCTGCACTTGACGTAGTCTGATACTCACGACTGGTGTAGTCGGAATGGAGCGACATACTTGAAAAAAAAAACTGTTAACGTTAATTGCGGTTATGTAAGAAGCAAACGGCCGTGGTATCAGTTACGCTAACGGCATCAGCTGCGAAGTGAGGCGAAACAACGGAATTCAGCGAGCGGTCTGTTATGCAAAATACGTCAGTCAAATTATTCAAGCTATCCGTCGTTGCCATCATTATTATTTACAATATTGTCACCTGCGCCATCCTTCACCACTGTCCTGTGCTTTCCCATCCCATAGCTACATCAATAGGCTAATAACAATTCAGCGAAAACCGACTAATTCGGACTTCTAATTCAGAATTCGCGATAATTCAGACAGCTGTTTTTTTTACATGACATTTGGAGATCAATATTCCACACATTGAAGGTAGAAGTAAATGCAAAGAGTGAAACATGTGGTGATTATTTCGTTTATGTGACGTCATTCCATTTCTACCAATGAAGTATAATGTAATTTTGAATTACAACCAATCACAGTCATACATAATTTTTGCAACTCGATTTATCACAATCAATTTATCGCATGGTCGTTCTTTTGTTTAGTCAGTGTCGTCAACTGTTTCCCTGTAAATCGATGAGCATGAATCCATTATTGTAACTATGAAGTACTAAATAAAATGCGAAATCATGCTTCCCATCCACATCTTCATCTTCATCTTCTAATTGCATGTCCATTGTCTCTAAACAAAATGACACTCCTCAATTCAGATTTGATAACTGCGTTTTCTACAATTTTATTCATTTAATTAATGTATCAATCAGGTTATTTGTAACTATATTATAACATATTTAAATTAAATTATGATTTCAGCACATAATGAAAATGTATTTCTGTTATAATAAGAAAAGAAAAGCGCAGTACATGTAATTAACATTGTTAAACCTGTATTTCGCTTTTCTCAATTGGCATTACTGAATAACATCCAATTTCTTTATTGCAGTAATCGATATTCATCTATATCACAATATCTGAATAGGTTAAGTATTCATAAATATACAAAAATTATTAACATTTTGTGAGTGAATTTTAGGGATATATTATTTACATTTTTATATTAGTCATGAAATAGTTATTCTTGCTTCAAGTGATATCCATTCTAGAATTTTCTTAGGCCCTCTATGCTCAGTCATCCTCTCGGTGTTCAATCTTCACTTCTGCCCGACCCGCACAGATAAAATTACTCAGACATGCTATCTACTGTCCGTCCAAGTGGTTATGTCGCAGGATCGTAGAAAGGGGGGAAAACACGTGACAGTTAATTACTTAACGAGGCCCTTTTATTTAAGTTATTTTAAACAGTTGTATAATATTACGTAGACGTCCAATTCCTAACAGAAATTAATGTTTTCAGAAAAGAGCTAAGACAGCCCAGCCACTAGCTCTTAAAGAGGGGCGAGCAGAAACAGGTGGGGGAAATGAGGATGCTACGTAGACAAACAGACGACAGTATAGTCCGACCATCAGCCTCGGCAATTCATTTCTCTCCCTGTATTCCTATTTCTCTCTTTTCTATCCCTCTCCCTTTCTCTCCCCCACTACTCACAATTTTGAGTCTTCTTGCGGGACAGATTATTTGCACTTGCAGTCCAGTGTTGTCAACTCAACATGAATACTGTAGCACGGAGTGGTGAAAGAAATATTATTAAGCAAGTAATAGCATTTTGCATAAGTCAATCAGCGTCATTAGACCTACTTAAATTAAATTATGAATAAGTAATAATTAACCTTACAGTATTATAAGCAATATTCAAGAGACATGATACTGTTTGACGGAAGTTTGGCAATATCTCTATTCGGCAAGGTTCGTGGCCTGCTGTTTGGCGTAGTGGGAGAGAAACGGGTGGAATGGGGTGAGTAGAGGCGTTAACTTTACCATGAACGACGACAGCGCTGAAGGGGCATAGATTCGATGGTCCGACAATACCTGTGCGAAAATATGATTCAATATTGAAAGCTCTTTCGTCACTAGAAAACGCGAACATATTTCTGGAACGTACTATACTCACTAACTCAGTGCTGTTTACTATATGCGGCCTTTATTCTGTGTGGAGGACAGTTGGAACTTCATTAGTAGAAGGGGTGGGAGTGAAGTACATTCAAAAACTCAGGTACAATAAAAATTGAAGTAAAAATAAAATGATGTCCCTGTATTATTACCTCAACTAGTCGTCTTGTGAACCAGGTCTGTCGTCCTCTGATCATGCGCACTGCCTCCTTTCTGGGACTTATCTGTGCGACAGAGGTTTTTTTCTAAGACTGTACATGGAAAGAAGAAATCTTAGCCTTCTGTCTAACGGAGTGCTTGAAATCCTGGATGGAAGAAATGCAGTGGAGTTAGTAGTGGGAGGTGAACTGTATCAGCACAAAGAATATCAACGAGCTGGTCTGTCTTCAAGGCCTGTGGCTTGTTACACCGCGAACTATGCAGGGCAGCCCGCAAGGCCGAGCGTCGAGCGGCTCGTGGCGTGCGGCTGACCCCAAACAATGGCCGCCGCGCGTGCTTCGAGTTCGATGCGTTTTTGCTGGATTACATGAAAGCCGCGATCTATTTCCGAAAAAAGTGGCTCTCCTCTACTCATACCGCAACCTCAAGGATCGCTCATTTTGACAGCGTTCAAATGGTCAGAATTCGATTCTAGACAGAAGTGTCATCTAGTATGTGCAGGATAAGGCAACTTCTCCTTGCCCGAGTTTAAGATAAAATTAATTATTAATTGAATAGTACTACTATAATAGTCCTCAGGTTGCGGATCTAGGCGACGGCCTCCAGATATGGAGGGTAGCTGTGAGTAAATTGAATAAGCAGTCCCGGACAGCCGATGAGGGGTGGTCCTCCAGCTTGGGGGTTGGGCGAAGGGCTACAACCCATCACCGTAAAAAGCAGCTTGTCACGGAACCTTCAAATAAGCCTCGGAATGGGACTGATTCTCTGGCACGACCACAGCAAAGGAATAAGGTTTTGAGATTTGGTACTTGAAATGTTACAAGTCTATATAGAACAGGAGGGGTAACATTAGTAGCAAGTCCACACCTGTGGAGTAACGGTTAGCGCGTCTGGCCGTGAAACCAGGTGGCCCGGGTTCGATTCCCGGTCGGGGCAAGTTACCTGGTTGAGGTTTTTCCGGGGTTTTCCCTCAACCCAATATGAGCAAATGATGGGTAACTTTCGGTGTTGGACCCCGGACTCATTTCGCCGGCATTATCACCTTCATCTCATTCAGACGCTAAATAACCTAGATATTGATAAAGCGTCGTACAATAACCTACAAAAAAATTAGTACCAAAAGTAAATGGATTTGAGGGAGGTGGGATATGATGATAGAGACTGGATTAATCTTGCTCAGGATAGAGACCAATGGCGGGCTTATGTGAGGGCGGCAATGAACCTCCGGGTTCCTTAAAAGTAAGTAAGTAAGTAAGTAAAGTAAGTAAGTATAGTACTGCTAAAGGAAAAAAAATGTGAAAACTGTACTTTTGACATTAGGCCTATAAAGTTCCACCTTTAAAGTCGCGTACGAAATAAAAGACGAACAAATTGAAGTAATTTGCTCAAATGAAACCCTTTGTTACATTAGTGGCTGTTACTTTTGTAAATGAAAGCACAATTTTTGTTAATTGAAATTTAATTTCTTTATATTTAAAACCGTGTATGTTCATTTGTTCGCGCCTACGTCATATTAACAGCAAGTGCATGCAAATTACGTGTCGTATATCGATGACCAAGAAGTGTTACCTTGTATCTGTAACTTTGCAGGTAAATAAAAAAAGTTTCAAAATTCCTCAAAATGGGTAGACTTTTTATACATGTATATGTTTCTGCTTTGCAAGATCTTCTACTAGGAGACAAAATATTAGTTCACTCTCCAATTATGTGAACATAATAATGTTGTTAAGCTTAATGACCATTTTTATAGATACAAGGTATCATATCACTTCTTGGCCATCGATTTGTAGGATAAGTAGAAAGGATGTGAACAACAATTTCCTAAGGGACGCGAGCTTGTCTCACTGTGAAAAGAGAGAGAAAGGAGATATGCCTTACTTCGTCTGTGTTATTATGGCGATGGGGGAGTGGAGCGGTGCCGTCCATCCATCCAGTGGCGGAAGGGACTAGTTGATACATTCTATAGCACAAAATAAAATTACAAAATATCTCTCTTCGTACTGTGTAGTTCCGTCACTGAGCTTGTCTTTCAAGAAACTGAGTTCCGGCAGCCTGTACAATAACAAGGTTTTGAAAGGAATCCTGAAAATTTACAACCCTCCTATAATCTCCACCCTCATTTGAAGGAACTTGGTTTTATTGCTACTGAGACAAGGTAAACCTTACCTAGGCACTGAACGCGGAACGCTTTGGAATAATAAGTTTACCAAAAGAATTAGAAGTATTATCTATAAAACAAAGAGAACGTCACTGATAGACCGAATTAGACCCACAATGGGCCTGGAACTCAATGTTTGAAGGAAAAGAAGAACAAGAAAGATCACAGGGAAATAAAATTTACGAGTTCAGTATACATGTTAGAGTTTGGAGTGGACAGTACGTCGACTGAGGCATGATCGATGTTACGAGTAGGCCTATGTTTTATGCATGTGCTGGAAGGGCTGCTCCAGAGTCTGTTATTGTTATGGGTTACTGGAATGGACTTGGGATAATAAAATCGGGGAGGGTGGAGTTGACAGACAAGAACTGAATTCCTGGTACGGTCCACCCACCTCTCGTCCCGAAGCTCATCGCACACAAAGAAGAAATAAGTGCTTTCAGATTCCTTCTCAAGCCAGGTGATGGGATGTTAGCTTAGCGGCGTGTCCACGAGTTGAGAGGTTTTACTAGCTTGACAGTTGTCGCTTTCAGTTGGAGATACCCCTAAAACGAGGGTTATCATACCCTTAACCGAAGGTCAAATGTATACTTTACCTAACTTCAATTCAGATAGAAAGAATAAAAAAGTGACTTTTTTATTAAATAACAAGTGCTCTTTCATTGTAAGCTTTATTTTATGCGTTTGCAACAATTCAGTTTTCTTATCGTGTTGTGAATGATATTTCTGTTTATAGTTTATTTTTTTTAACTGTTATTCAATTGACATATATAAATGAACTCAATTAATAATGAACCAAATAAAAATGCGAATTTTTGTTCTCTCGATTATGCAGAAAAGAAATTCTCTATATAGTCAACTGCTGTGGAGTAACGGTTAGCATGTCTGACTGTGAAACGAGCGGACCCGAGTTCATATCCTTGTTGGGACAAGTTACCTAGTTGAAGTTTTTCCGGGGTTTTCTCTCAACCCAATAAGAGCAAATGCTGGGTAACTTTCGGCGTTGGATCCTGAACTCATTTCGTCGGCATTATCACCTTCATCTCTTTCAGACGCTATATAACCACAGCAGCTGAAAAAGCGTTGCAAAATAACCAATTAAAAAAATTCTCTTTACATCCAAAATTAAGACATTTGATTTATTAAATTACATCCAAAATTAAGACATTTGATTTATTAAATTGTATTGTTTCATCATCATCATCATCATCATCATCATCATCATCATCATCATCATCATCATCATCATCATCATCATCATCATCATCATCATCATCATCATATCTAATGGGAAAGTATGAAGCTGAAAATTAATAGTTAATTACAAAAAGTTGTAAATTACTCGTAGAAAACTGAAACAAATAAGTTTGTCGTGGCTGTGGAAATTAATAATAATAATAACAATAACAATAATAATAATAATAATAATAATACTTACTCACTTATGGCTTTTAAGGAACCCGGAGGTTCATTGCCGCCCTCACACAAGCCCGCCATCGGTCCCTATCCTGCGCAAGATTAATCCAGTCTCTACCATCATATCCCACCTCCCTCAAATCCATTTTAATATTATCCTCCCATCTACGTCTCGGCCTCCATTGTCTTTTTCCCTCCGGCCTCACGACTAACACTCTATGTGCATTTCTTGATTCGCCCATATGTGCTACATGCCCTGTCCATCTCAAACGTCTGGATTTAATGTTCCTAATTATGTCAGGTGAAAAATAAAGTGCGTGCAGTTCTGCGTTGTGTAACTTTCTCAATTCTCCTCTAACTTCATCTCTCTTAGTCCCAAATATTTTCCTTAATCTCTGTTCCTCTCTCAAAGTGAGAGTCCAAGTTTCACAACCATACAGAACAACCGGTAATATAACTGTTTCATAAATTCTAACTTTAAGATTTTTTGACAGCAGACTATATGACAGAAGCTTCTCAACCGAATAATAAAAGGCATTTCCCATATTTATTCTGCGTTTTAATTTCCTCCCGAGTGTCATTTATGTTTGTTACTGTTGCTCCAAGATATTTGAATTTTTTCATCTTTTCAAAAGATAAATTTCTAATTTTTATATTTCCATTTCGTACAATATTCTGGTCACCAGACATAATCAAATAATAATAATAATAATAATAATAATAATAATAATAATAATAATAATAATAATAATAATAATAATAATCCATAACCTTGTCATTGTGAAACTGCTGATGTAAGGACGGTATTGTAACAAAGCAGTAAAGAAAGGGTAGGACTGTGGACCTTCAGGTGACGAAGACTCGTTTATTGTGATTGTTTAATTGCTTCCTGCAGATGATCGCGCGATCGATCTGGTCTTTGTAGAAAGGCCAAGGAAAGTGCATGCGCGCTCTTCTTCCTATTGGTGACATCACGGCTCTCCGTGACCTTTCATCATTCCTCGGAAGGCCTTGGTTTGAGAACCCGATAACCCTGCACTTCCAGCAGCAATAAAATATCAAACCAATACGCAGACTGCAACCTGCGAGGAATGCGCATTGTTCAGCGATTCGGGTGAAAGGCCTTCTTCCAGCAAGGCGACTCGGCATGGCCTGGCCTGACAATGTCGCCTCTTATATTATTACAGTGTTTCACCATGAATCTAATGCCATATCTTTACGTGAACTAGGCCGTTAATTTGACTATGTAATGTTCCTAGTTCCTTGCATTCCTTGATGATGGTGCCGATATGTAGGTCCAAATCGTTGGATGTTTCTTTATTTATAACAGGATACAAAAATTAAAAAATATCGTGGGACGTCGTCCCCATGGACATTCCCAATCACACTTGGTGCACCAAGGATTAATGGAAAAATCACCTACAGAATTTATTATGTAAATCGATCATCCGAAACTCGTTTTCCCTTACTGTGGAATTTCTTTAGGTTTTAGTTAAACCAGCACTTATAATTTGTTATGATGCAATAATAATAATAATAATAATAATAATAATAATAATAATAATAATAATAATAATAATAATAATAATAATAATAATATGTTAAGGTAGGTTATTAGGTTATTTTACGACGATTTATCAACAGCTTACGTTATTTAGCATCTGAATGAGATGAAGGTGATAATGCCAGTGAAATGAGTCCGGGGTCCAACACCGAAAGTTACCCAGCATTTGCTCATATTGGGTTGAGGGAAAACCCCGGAAAAAACCTCAACCAGGTAACTTGTCCCGACCGGGAATCGAACCCGGGCCACCTGGTTTCGCGGCTAGACGCGCTAACCGTTACTCCACAGGTGTGGACAATATGTTAAGGTACTTTCATACATTCCATGAAGGCACTTGGGGGTATGGAGGTGGATCCCGTGCTTTATTGACCGCGGCACTAGAATGAAGTGGTGCCTTTTACCTCCGGAAAAGACCTGGTATTAAATTTGATAGGCTGAGTAAGCCTCAAGGGCCGTTCTGGAAGTTGGTCACGAGAAAATCCTTTCACCAGCCGGGATCGAACCCTGGACCTTCTAGTCTGTAGCCAGCTGCTCTACCAATTGACCTACCCGGCAGCAAATTAATAATAATAATAATAATAATAATAATAATAATAATAATAATAATAATAATAATAATAATAATAATAATAATAATTTGTAAATACATATTCTACATTTCTGATGACGTTGTTCCTTTTCCCGCGTTATGCAGTTCACAGACGAAAATGTAATCGTGTTGTCTGGGTTCATACCAAGAATTACTACTCAGCTTCTCGACACTTGCAATCAAACTTTGAGAAACAAATTTCCAATAATGAAAGACGAGGATGTGAGTAAAAAAAAGGAACTTTAGACAATGAACATTTTTTTTCGAAAAGGATAGTTGAAACAAGCTGAAATTTTAGCAATTCTGGAAGAGCAGATGTCTGAGGTCTGAAAGATGTGTCTATCTTCTGGCAATATGTTATAGGTAAATATTTTCAACTGCAGAACACAGTTTTAACGGAACGTTTTCTCTTTGCTTCCACATATAATTGAAATGAAAAATAAGTTACGAAACCGTTTCAATCCATAACGTTATGTAAGTGTAGTTATTTGACGTTCTTGACGGTTGCTACACACAGTGGCAATTGCTCCATGAAGGATATGAGGATGATCCTACAGTTTAATTTCGTGCCCCTGGGGATAGAAAACATTTTAATTACAGATTTTGATTTTCAATACGTCCCGACGTAATAATTTCCTTTAAACTTCCACTTTCTGTCGTGAGTTGTCGCCACTGCACAGCTCAGAAATAATTTCCGAGGAACTATCCAAATACTGTATCTTACAGCAAACGGTTTTTTCTAGCAGTAAAGTTAGTGGACAGGGGAGGGGTGCGGAGGGAGGGGTATGGTTTCAGTTTAACCGCTTTTGAGGATATGACCGCGAATCCTAATACTACGACCATTCTTTCTTGATGATGGAGACCTTTCAAAGATTACAGTAAGAATTTTCAAGTACTCTTGTAGCCTTCTTAATTGCAGTTCATAGGTCATTTTAAAAGAATAGAATGAACGAAATAATAAATAATTTAAAATAATATAATATAAAAAATAAAATGAATAAAAAACAAAATTACATAAACATAAATAAAATAAGCTACAATAAATACAAGAATTAACAGGACTTTCAGACGATAGGACAGCCGAAAGAATATCTGAAGTTGTATTTGATCATTTAGAAGAATTTAACTGTAGCAAAAAATTAATTGCGCATACGTACGACGGAGAATCATTCCCATTCCGAGGCTTACTGTTAGGTTTCGTAACAAGCTGTTTTTTACGGTGATGGGTTGTTAGCCCTTCGCCCAACCCCCAAGCTGGAGGACCACCCCTTATCGGATGTCCACGACTGCTTATTCAATATATTCGCAGCTACCCTCCATATCTGGAGGCCGTCTCCTCTATTTGGGGCTAAGAGGGATGAAGTTACAGGAGAATGGAGAAAGTTACACAACGCAGAGCTGCACGTATTGTATTCTTCACCTGACATAATTAGGAACATAAAATCCAGACGTTTGAGATGGGCAGGACATGTAGCACGTATGGGCGAATCCAGAAATGCATATAGAGTGTTAGTTGGGAGGCCGGTGGGAAAAAGACCTTTGGGGAGGCCGAGACATAGGTGGGAAGATAATATTAAAATGGATTTGAGGGAGGTGGGATATGATGGTAGAGACTGGATTAATCTTGCGCAGGATAGGGACCAATGGCGGGCTTATGTGAGGGCGGCAATGAGCCTCCGGGTTCCTTAAAAGCCAGTAAGTAAGTAAGTAAGTAAGTAAGTATACGTACGACGGAGCATCGGTAAATATCGGGCAGTACAATGGCTTGCCACTAAAAAGGGTAGGAGAATCGAACTTCACTAAAAATAAATTGCCAGTTTCAGAATGGTGAGTCAAAGACTAAAATAGGCCTACTTGTATTGATTTTGCATGCTTTATTATTATTATTATTATTATTATTATTATTATTATTATTATTGTTATTATTATTATTACTATTATTATATTATTAGTAATATTAGTTTCTGTCTTGGTCATTAGTCGTCAATCTCATATCCTACATACAAAAAATATCACGAGTCGCCACTGGATACACATTAAAATTAGCTGGTTATATTTATGATATTTATTATATGGGTACTTAATAGAATAGCAAGCGTGAGGGCGCACGTTTACAGAAACGCCTAAGACATTGCTCTTAGAGGATGTGTTTGCCGGGACGATACTGTCACGGATATGTGGCAGGTAGACTATATCGTTTTGAAGGACGAATTTTTGGATGTCCGTATTATAGATTTCCATGCCTTTGTCAGAAATGTAAGGCGCTTTCGTTAATTGTAAGACTTGAAAGAAATGTAATAGAGCTTGAGTACAGCAATCAGACCCAATGTCGAAACACAAGCGAGGTGCTGGGATTCTCCAAGGCCGATGATATCACGGTCACAGGTGACTTGTATCGAGATTATCCTACAAATCACGACACACGCACCTCCGCACGATGACGTAACTCATCCCCTTGGTACCAACTTCGGAACGTGTTTGCAAGCTGAGTTCGAGTATTGGTTGTATTATAAATCGTCGATAAAGCTTGTTTACAGTATTACGTTATTATTGAATTGATCGTATTTTATTCGTGCTCGGAAGTATACATTCTCATGGAGGCAGATAAAGAAGAAAAAAGTAATTTTTTTCTTCCACCAAGTTAATAATGGCAAAATAAATACTTGTACAAATTTTGGCCACTCGAGCACGATTACAAGGGCCGTAAAAATTAAGTTTCCCTTGGGAAGTTTACAGAAAGAAAACACAATTTGATTGGAAAATTTATTGGAACAGATACAACAAATGTTGAGCTATTTTTCAACACATTACCCACTGGAATTGAGACTTTTGTCATAAGTACCATGGGATCGACAGAAAGGTGTCGCACACTGGTTCCGATCCCAGACGGCAGACTTCTACGACACAGCTATACAAAAGTTGATCCCACTGTATGACAAATGTCTCAATTCCTGTGGGGAACATGTTGAAAAATAGCTCAACAATTGCTGTATCTGTTCCAATAACGCTTTCCATGAAATTGTTTTCTTTCTATAAACGGCCCCAGGTAAATCTACTTTCTGCACGGCCCTCGTAATTGCGGTCGAGTGGCCACAATTTGTATAAGCACTTGTTTCGACATTATTACCACGGTAGAAGGAAAAAATAACTCTTTTATCTGCCCTCATGAGAATGTTTGCTTGTAAGCGCTTAATATTAAGTCAATATAATGTGTATACCGTACATCCGGCTTCATAATGGCTGTCGCCCCAACGCCACTGGTTTTGTTTTAAATTACTTGACTTCATCGCTATAATAGTAACAGTAAAGCTGAGTCCACCGCTGTGGAGTAACGGTTAGTGCGCCTATCTGTGAAACGAGCGGGTCTGGGTTTAAATCCTGGTTGAGACAAGTTACCTCGTTGAGGTTTTTTTCCCGAGGTTTTCCCTCAACCAATTGAAGCAGAAGTGCTGGGTAATTTTCGGCGTTGGACCTCGGACTCAATTCGCCATCATTAATTCACATATTATCATCATCCATACCACAGCTCGGGTTAAGTTCACTGTGCGGCATGCTATACTTGTACAAGAGCGCTGCCGTTCGGCTACCCAATCATTCGCACAATAAGCCTCAGGCTGCAGCGTAAACCTTCGGGTCCTTCCTCCGTAAAAGAAAAAAAAATAGTAATGCTCACCTTACAGTTAGTATTTTTTTATTTTTACTAGGTTATTTTACGACGCTTTATCAACAGCTTAGGTTATTTAGCGTCTGAATGAGATGAAGGTGATAATGCCGGTGAAATGATTCCGGGGTCCAGCACCGATAGTTACCCAGCATTTGCTCATATTGGGTTGAGGGAAAACCCCGGAAAAAACCTCAACCAGGTAACTTGTCCCGATCGGGAATCGAACCCGGGCAACCTGGTTTCGCGGCTAGACGCGCTAACCGTTACTCCACAGGTGTGGACCTACAGTTAGTATGGGCAGCTAAATTTTTGTATTTTCTTATTCGCTTTGGAGAACTAACTATCCGCAGTTTGAGGAGTGACTTCGACATGAAGTTACTAATAATTCTCTAGTTGGCCTTTCCTTCTCTTCTAATTTATTTTCAATGCATTACCTTCGAAAGATGTGATGACACCTTGTATTTCTGCTTTTATTATTATCATTATTATTATTATTATTATTATTATTATTATTACTATTACGTAGCCTGGACTCGCGTAACAGAATGAGCGCTGATTCGAGTCCACATGGTGAAGGTGTTTTCTCATGAAATTTCGGCCAGAGTATGGTTCTGGTGCCCACTTAACATCGTGATGAATTTGGGGAGGTACGTTAGGTAGCGAAAACCGGTTTGGTAAACCTGCTATAACGGCTGAAAGAATCATCTTGCTGACCTCCATACTACTTTAGTTGGATGATCGTTCAGCTCTGCTGAGACATGTGAACGTGAGATCAGTTGTCGGCTGGTCAGCATTTGTCCTTCATGGGTTGTCGCGTCACAGATTATCGTTCTTATTGTATCGTTATCATCTTCTTGCGTAAACTTGACATTCTGTTTACATTCAAAATAATTTCCAGAATAAAAGAGCAGAATGCCTGGTGTGCGATGGCTGTGCGCATGCGCTGACCTGCATCTTAATTTGCACGCATTCATAGCCGGCCGCGGCACACGATCTGCATGCGAATGCTGTGGGTTAAATGTCGCGGCGTGGCGGCTATGTTACTCCGCTCACGTGTGTGAGTGCAATTAATGCAACATCTCCATTTAAGAGTAAGTGTAATACTGCATAACATCTGATGCACTTGTTTCCTAGTCGCGGAATTGTTTTACTTTCGTCGGTTGGGTTGATGAAGTAGTAAGATTTACGTTTATTTTTACGTGATTTATAGTTTAGCTGGTCAGTGAATGCATGCTGGGAATTACTGAACTAGAGTGAAGATGGACCTATCTACCTAGTACGGAATATTGTTAAGAAATGTAGTTTACTCGCTAATTTTTACTTCGTTGATAAAATACGTAAATAATGAACACACACACAAAAAGGACATGAATGACGTGGTATCAGTAGAGAATGTGTTCGCAGAATATTGAAATCTGCACGTTTTCACCCCTGCAAATTACAGCATTTACACACAATGCAAGGGGATCCACTGGAGGAGAACATATTGCAACTGGATCACACAGCGTTTGCGTACTAATCAATTCTTTCTTCAGCATGTTCTGTTCAGTGACGAAAGCTGATTCTTTTTTCTTTTTTTTAACTTGGTTATTTAACGATGCTGTATCAACTACGAGGTTATTTAGCGTCGATGGAATTGGTGATGGCGATATGATATTTTGGCGAGATGAGGCCGAGGATTAGCCATAGATTACCTGAAATTTACCTTACGGTTGGGGAAAACCTCGGAAAAAACCCAATCAGGTAATCAGCCCAAGTGGGAATCGAACCCGCGCCCGATCGCAACTCCGGATCCGCAGGCAAGCGCCTTAACCGACCGAGCTACGCCGGTGACTTGCTTATTCTTTCTGTAAAAATGCACGATACTGGTCCAAAGGAAACTCAAGAAGGATGTGTGAAGCTAACAATTCTGGTACTCCGAAAGTTATGGTGTGGTGTGGAATACTAGATCATATTGTTGCGAAATCATATTTGTTTGATGGAAATGTAATCTAACACACATGTGGGAAAATGCTGGACAGCGCTTTAATATAGTTCCTGTATGATTTAACATTGAACAAACGGATACGAATGTGGTTTCAACAATATGGGGCCAGGCATATTATGTTCTAACAGTTCGCCACAGACTAAATCAGATATTCTGTGTGCACTACCAGCAGTCCCGAGTTCGATTCCCGGTCAGGACGAGTTGCCTGGGTGAGGTTTTTTTTTTCGGGTTTTTTTCCTCACTCCTATGCATGAATATCAGGTAACTTTAACAGGCGAATGGAACTCCATTCATCTTCGCCACTTCCTTTCCTCCCTCATCATCCTTTCCTCATCCCGTTTCTGGTTTTTCAGATCACTCTATAGGCGGCCTCCCGAAGCTGCTGATTATCTCGACCGGCCTCCGTGAAATGCAGTTAAGCGACGTTAGAATGGCTTCTGCAATGGCACCCGAGGCGGATCTACTCGGGGGAGGAGTTTCGTCTCGGACCGATAGGGGGACCGTAGGGGAATTTGCCGAAGTAGGAATGGTATATGGATTCTGTCGGCTGTAGGAACCGGTCGTTAGGGAGTCATGTGGTTAGGGCTGTGCGTGTAGGGGATCTGTGGCACGCATCTCATTTCATATCGAGGATTAGCGCAGTAGATATCTCAACAGGTCTCAGTGCTGGGCCGTCCGTGCCTCCCTTAGTTAAATTCCATTCCATTACATTCTAGGTGCACTAGGTTGGACGAGGTGGACCTCAGTCGTGCCTCCACGGTCACCAAACTTCACAACCCTCGATTACTTTCTATAGAGATTTGTGAAACAGCACGTTTTTCAGATGACTTGAAACAAAGGATCACTCGTGTTATCAGCATATCCCATCTGCAACACTTTTAAGCGTGACAGAAGAATGCCAGGATCAAGTGAGTCACTGTCTTCAAGTAAATGGAGCACATTTTGAACATTTGCGATAGTGAACATACTGTATACAATTGTATCTCCAATTAGAGTAATGTTTCCCATTGCCAACTGACTTCTGTGTCACACGGTATAATACTCGTATATGTATGTATATGTAGCCTATATAGACAGACTGGATGTACTATAACTGTGCAGATCTTATTATTTGGATAGCATACAGCAAAATATTTCAATGCCATATTAGTCCCAGTCCCAAATAAATACTGTCCTCAGAAAAAAAAAAAAAATATTTTTTTCCCTAAACGTTAACAATGTTTAACTCTTTAAGTGCTATTCGCACAATTCTGATTTTTATTCTTGTCATTGGAGAAACTGATAAGGAATGATTTATCCCTTCGCAGTTTTTAAATAAAATAGATGGTTTGCTTCTTTTCTTGCAAATTAAATGGAATGATTTATCCCTTCGCAGTTTTTAAATAAAATAGACGATTTGCTTCTTTTCTTGCAAATTAAATGGAATGATTTATCCCTTCGCAGTTTTTAAATAAAATAGACGGTTTGCTTCTTTTCTTGCAAATTAAATGGAATGATTTATCCCTTCGCAGTTTTTAAATAAAATAGACGATTTGCTTCTTTTCTTGCAAATTAAATGGAATGATTTATCCCTTCGCAGTTTTTAAATAAAATAGACGGTTTGCTTCTTTTCTTGCAAATTAAATGGAATGATTTATCCCTTCGCAGTTTTTAAATAAAATAGACGGTTTGCTTCTTTTCTTGCAAATTAAATGGAATGATTTATCCCTTCGCAGTTTTTAAATAAAATAGACGATTTGCTTCTTTTCTTGCAAATTAAATGGAATGATTTATCCCTTCGCAGTTTTTAAATAAAATAGACGATTTGCTTCTTTTCTTGCAAATTAAATGGAATGATTTATCCCTTCGCAGTTTTTAAATAAAATAGACGGTTTGCTTCTTTTCTTGCAAATTAAATGGAATGATTTATCCCTTCGCAGTTTTTAAATAAAATAGACGGTTTGCTTCTTTTCTTGCAAATTAAATAAAAAAATTAACACGTACCGTTATTTCCTGCCATTAGGAGCTCTTACAACCCTGCTGCAGTGACTAAGGGACGGAACGCTGCTATTCAAACCTGAGTTCGTGTGTGTATTCTTAGGTGAGCTGACGTTGCGCTGTTGCCAAACTACGTAGAATTCCAGCCTAATTTTCGAATTAACCGTGCACTTAATTACAAAACACATAACAGGTTTATTTATTTATTTTAATGCACATTCTATTATCCCCTTCAATCTGCATAGTTATAAGTAGGCAGCGCATTTTTGTTCCCAAACGTACAGCGGATTGAGTAGTTTCTTCTGGTACATCTGTTACGTCACGCCGATGCATAACATGGTTCGTTACCATGGATGCATAAGCAGGGTAGTATTGTAAGCAGATGCTCATAGACTATGAATCATAGTATCACAGGCGCTCCATCGTCAATGTTGTATATGTAAAACACCAAGTTACGACTACATTGTGATCTGATTCTAATACTAAGTAAGTTGCATTTTCATTCAGACTTTTGTGTTAATATTATTTTAATATATGAATCTATTTTATATTGTATTTCATTTTGATCTGTATTTTGTATATATTGTGTAAAATATAAATATTGTTAATTTGTATATTGATTTTTGTTATTATAATTGTGTCACTGTAACATCTTGTGACGTAGGAAGAACATTTTCTTACTTTAAGCAAATATTTACTGACAGTTATGGTAAAAGATATGAATTTCATAATCTCAGAATATATTTTTTTGTTTACCGTAACGGAGCTGATTTTGTTAAATGAATTAATTGTATATATTGTATTTATAGAGTATATACAGTTAATGTATAGACTATCATGTTTACTATTATGTTCTATAATATATATTATATAGCCTGTACTAGTTCAGTATTATCATCGATCTAATTATATTTCCCGTCATATGTAGCACTAATATTTTGTAGAGCGCTAATTTCGCAATGTTAGTGCGTTTATGTGGTTAAAAAGTAGCTGGACAGACCATTTAAATTTAGTAGCAATCCCATTTAAGTTACAGTTTTCATGCTCCATTATTATTATTATTATTATTATTATTATTATTATTATTATTATTATTATTATTATTATTATTTATCGAACTAGGTTTTACCTTTCGTAGCGTTCTGTTATAAGCATTTAAGGTTAGAGTTTGAACCCTGAAACTCCAGGATATACTAACCGATAACTTTCCTAACTTGTTTGGGAACGAAAATGTGCTGCCTGGTTATAAGTTATCACTTCTGTTTTGTATACTGGTGCACTCGACCACTGCAATATGAAATAGTTTGCTCACTTTCTTTTTGTATAAACAGGTATACAGGATATTGAGGTTTTTATTAGTCGTGTGATTACACAATCGAGATTACTGCGGCCTCTGACCGTAAGCCAGAGATGTCAGCTGATAGTCCAGTGTTGAAGCCTGTCGGGGCACCATATGGTGGGAAGCCGAGGTTAATACCTCATGCATACATTACTCCACTGCGCCTCAGTCAAGTTTTCCGTTACAATGTTAAGGATACTTTCTGGCAAACCAGTCGTGGCAACTGCGAACAAAAACTCTTTGCTCGTTACGCAATTTTAATTGGAATTTAAATGGCGTGCCATTATTAAAGTCTGTCCGGCGAAAGTGTTGGACCGCAGATTACTTCGGATCTAATCACCCAGAAAACTAATCACTGGCGTTGTACAACATACCTGGCTGAATAACGACTTGTAATACACTCCTGACTCAGGTCGAACGCCTTCCTGTCCCTCGTCCCCGAGGTACTTTGTTCTTCATTAATAGAATCGAGCAGGAACGAAATTTATGAGAAAAACCGATCGTCTTACACTTTCACATCACAGAAGTTCTGGAGGTGGTGCAAATGAAGTCCACACCTGTGGAATAACGGTTAGCGCGTTTGGTCGCGAAACCAGGTGGCCCGGGTTCGATTCCCGGTCGGGGCAAGTTACCTTGTTGAGGTTTTACCGGGGTTTTTCCTCAACCCAATATGAGCAAATGCTGGGTAACTATCGGTGCTAGACCCCGGACTCATTTCACCGGCATTACCACCTTCATCTCATTCAGACGCTAAATAACCTAAGATGTTGATAAGAGTCGTAAAACAACCTACTAAAGTAAAATAAAAAAAAGGTACAGATGAAACGAAACATGTACAATATAACATAACTTACACCGAATATTCACACACGGGTGGTGAAATTCTTGCACTACCTTAGAATCAGAGTGAACCAGACTAAGTAAGATTTCCTACTGAATTGTGATTTCTCCTTCATCTGAATTCACGTACACTCTTAATGAACATATTGTCAGTGGCGTATGCAGAATTTCTTTCTGGGTGTAGGGTTTAATCAGTTTTTTTGTATCTGATCATAAAATTATGTAAGTTATTATCAGAGTTAGGAAGTTCATAACCTCTGCAGTGGCTGAGTGGTCAGACCTTCAGCCTGTCACGCTGGCTGCCCGGGTTTGAGTCCCGATCAGGTCTGGGTTTTTTAATTGAAAAATCCATAGTGACACTTGTGGCGGAAAAGATCGCATTTGAGATTTTTCTCGGGGTTCTCCCGTTTTTCCCCATATTAGGCATCTACATCATTCCGTCACAATTTCTCCATTTCGTCATCATTCCGTAGCATTCTCCGAATGCCGGCTGGCGACGCATGGAGGGTGCTGGCCTAGGGACGAGTGGGGTTGCCTGCTCGGCACCTGGGCACACAGAGAACCTTAGTGTGGTCAGCCGATGTGGGTTTGGGAATGCGCCATCAGAGGGTTAGCGTAATAGATCTTAACAGGTCGCAGTGCTGGGGCATAGTGCCCCCTCCCTAAATTCCATTCCATTAGGAAGTTCATCCATTTGCATTTTTTTAACATTGTTAATGATATACTGATAAATTATTTGTACGAATTACGAATTTTCTAAAGTCCTGAATGAATTTTATTGAGCGTATAAGTGCATATTATGCTCTTTTAAATTATTGCGTCATATTTTAGTAAATATATGCTTATTTGGCATATTTTAACACTCAAATTTAAAAAAATTAAAACGGTGTTAAAACGGGTTATTTTAGTGAATTCGTTTTTTACTCTCGACTGAAGAAAATAATAAAAAATAAAATACCGCACAATGACATCATTATCTCCGAGGCAAATAATCATTGATCACATTAATAGTGAGTGAATGCACTGACCTCTAACCATACATTTTTTTACTTGGTTATTTAACGACGCTGTACCAACTACGAGGTTATTTAGCATCGATGGGGTTGGTGATCGCGAGATGGTATTTGGCGAGATGAGGCCGAGGATTCGCCATAGATTACCTGACATTTGCCTTACGGTTGGGGAAAACCTCGGAAAAACCCAACTAGGTAATCAGCCCAAGTGGAATCGAACCCGCGCCCGAGCGCAACTCCCGGATCGGCAGGAAAGCGCCTTAGCCTACAGAGCTACGCCGGTGGCTCTGATCGTACCTGTCTGCCCTGATGACGAAACGTGTATGTAGTTCAGAAACCTCCAACCAGAGTCAAATACCTTATATGACTTATAACCCAAAAATAAAGGAGTATTAGATATACCAATGTCAAATTTCAGGACACGGTGGAATATCTAAAAGCCTATTTCTAAAAACATTCACCATGAAAGCCTAAAGATGTATATAATCCATATGTAAATTTGTCCGGGAATGCTACACTTAGTCCACCGTTGCGCTTTTGGACTAACGGTTAGCATGTCTGGAGGTGAAGCAAGAGGGCCCAGGTTCTAACTCTATTTGGGTTAGGTTACCTGATTGAAGTTTTTTCCGTAACTTTCGGCGCTGATCCCTGGATTCATTTCGTTGGCATTATCACTTTCATGTCACTCGGATGCTGTACAACCATAGCAGTTGAGACAACGTTGTCGAATAAATCAAATAAAAAATGTTGCACATGAACTCAAATATTTTCTCACTCAAAGAAGTAATGAAACTGCCTGAAAAATAATAACACAGTGTGATTCACAGAAAATTGTTGGTTACAATTTGTTTCATGATTAATTTCTTATATAATACGAAATGAGATCGTTTGTCTCTGAAAACATATTTTGTGTTCGAGAAATTAATTTCATTGTTATTCGCAGAATCATAACTTTAATTGGAAATATTCTCAGACAAAAACTGTAATGCTTAACGGTTAGCATATACTCGTATTATCCTGAAAAAAAATATGTACAGGTAATATAGAAAAAGAAGTGACGTAAGTTTCCGAATCTACATAAGTATTAAAATAGTGGCATTTGTTTTTAGTGTTATTATCCACCAACTTTCGTTTCATGGAAATAATATTAGCTGCTTATTTAGCTTCTATGAAGTTGTTACGAATAACATGCATCATCTAAGAATGAACGACAAATTATTTAATGATACATTGTGCTAGTTCCTGTATCGATGTAGTCTTCTCTGTCAGTGTTTTTATACTTAGGCCTACATAAATCTGTCACTAAAAAATCGAGTAAGAAAATAAATAAATGTAGTCAGAAAACAAATTGTCTCCTGCCAAATTTGCACGTGTTGCGGGACACTTGCGGCGGATGCCAACAGGTGTTGGCAGTGCTCTGCTTTTATAATGATCGTGTTTAACGTAATTGGTTTATAGCTGGTTGTTAATGTGACCTTGAGACTTGGGCGAAATCCCTCCTCACGATCGACTCCACATTATTCCCTTGCACGAGAATCTCTCTTGAAGACTCTAATTGCATAATTACGACTTATGAAACATTATGAATAATGTAAGTGGAAGTAATAGTCTACATTGCGATAACTTAGGAGAAACTCCCGGAACTTGCATCAATTCTGTCACATCCGTTCGTCTGGCAGCAGTTTGGAACGGTAACTACACATAGGCCTATAATAGTGATCGGCTGAAAGCTTACAGACATGTCTGTTGCCTTATCTCGAGGAAAAATATGAGTGTCACAAATACGACACGTACTTTCTCATTAAGCTTATACGGTTTACTCATTTTATAACAATTCATGTCCTCTATTATATTACGTAGGATATACTGTACAGTTTATTTTCTTGAACAGTACTTTAATACGCTACAGACTAATAATCTCAAAAGTACGGTACCGATATTTGGCTTCAGGGAAATTGTACATACGTGAAAGCATGAAAAAAATAAACATTTTAGGAGGACGCGCTACTGAGTTTAGGCCAATTTTGGCCTTTTTTTTAATATGGTGAAAAAAAATATACGGTTTCTTGAGAAACTACTGTAATGAAAATTTCATCATGATATCTTTATTCTAAGTCACAAATTCAATTCATAGAAGTCAAGTGTAAGCATAATACTGAGATATAAATACAGGTGTTTCATCATTTTAAAAACAGATTAAAGATTTAAAAGCCAGTATTTATTTATTTACTTATTCATTTATCCAATTATTTATTCATTCATTTAATCTAATGCTATAGACAAACTGAACATTTTTCGTCTGGCTATCCAATATAATGATTTCCATTTGATGTTGTCCACTATTCCCGAAGTGAAATATTCTAAGGGGAAAAATGGAAAATTAGTAATTTTGACATTGTGTGTGTGTGTGTGTGTGTGTGTGTGTGTGTGTGTGTGTGTGTGAATTCACACATCACTCAGAAGATGAATGAAACATTGTTATTTTTAAATCATTGTCATATTTGGTAAAATTTTGTTATTATTGTAATTGTACTGGTTGATTAGTATAGCCAATTAATAATGTCACTGCTTAAAATAATGGAATCAATTAAGCAATGTAAAAACCTGCCATATTTTCGGTTGTCGGCTGAGAATAGTATATTTCCCGGCTTTAAGAAATTGAAATCTGCCAGGATCAGCCTGAAATCTATTGAGTTGGCTGCACTGAATGTATTGTTAAAATCAGGCGCTCACAGTTCGCGGGCATAGTTGTTCCCAGTGTTGTCACTAGGTAGCATAAGCACAGCAGCGCAACGCACGCAGTGAGTAAAGAACGTGAACGGTTCAACTGGTGAACAGTTTAGCTCTCGAACTGTGATCACTGTTTAAAGAGCTGTTTAATCACAGGTGTGACCGTAATTTTTCGATCACCGTGATAAAATCACAGGTCAGTGATTTTCTGCTCATCACTAAATAACTGTACATATTCACAACAGGTTGTGTTTGGTCACCCGCCCGAAGACAGATCTGAACCTAACAAGTGATACCAAGAAGGCACCACTTATGAGGTAACTAGGCCAAGAGATGATAGGGTAGGATAGCCAGTTCCTTTCCCCCTTCATTGCATACATCGCCGACTAGCTACGTATTACACTAGTCAGACTTCAGATGCATACAAACAATTATTCTTCCTCTAACACATATCGTCAAGTGAGATGTACTGCCTGATAATAGATGTACAGTAGTGGCAAAAAAAAACCGGACCGACCCTTGTAGCTGATTTCAGAGCCTTGTTCACTCCAGAGCACGATAGACTGGTAACTAAGACTTTCGTGGTTCGAATCCTGCCTGGGAAGGAAACTTTTTTTGTTCCTTATTCAAATTTATTCCCAATAATTTTAGATTGCTGGTAAAATTTATGTTCTGGGAATAATAAGTTAATTAAGTAGTAAAATATCGCACCGTTTCTTCATAAACACTAGGCTAACATATCGGCTACATTATAAGGGAAGTTCCTGACGTATAGCTGTTAGTAACAGATCCAACAGATAATTATAATTTTCTCCACCTTATTCACTGATGACGGTTCTGATATATAGCTCCGAAACGTTGGATTTCTTTACGTCTGTGACACGGTGCAAATATCCAAAAATCTCTTACCAGCTGAAACACCATGAATATCTCAAACTAATAGCCAGTGAGGGACGTCAAAGCTCTGCAATTTTATTTATTTATTTAATGATATTTATTATTTAATTTAATTTAATTGAAACCAAACAATCGATCTCAAGGAATGAATATCCCGTCTTCCTATTATAGTAAACCGGCCAGAAGCTCTCGCCGCGTGTGAGCACGTGGTGCGAGACGTATCGATACATCGAACACAGGCAGTCTGGTTATCATGTGTGTACAATCGGGAGTCGTGACCCGCGGCCGGCACGACGTTTCTCTTGATGGCGTCACGACTGCGAGCAAACGAGTGTGAAGGAGTTGGCAGACGTCTTGATCAACAGACAGGCGCCATAGCTCTCCACACTGCGGACGCTCCTTCGGCTCGGCGTCAGCTCTCGTGTGCAAGATAACGACACACCTCGACATCGCCACTACACGTGTCTGCATTCATTGTAGCAACAGCTATTAAAGTAAGCACTATCGTAAACTGCCAGAATACTGGCAAATGGTTATTATTTATTTTTAGTGGTTTATTTTACGACGCTTTATCAGCTGCTATGGTTATCTAAAGACTGAATGATTTCCAGGCGATAATGCCAGCGAAATCAGTCCAAGATCTAGCGCCGAAAGTTACCCAGCATTTGCTCATAGTGAGTTGAGGGAAAACCCAGAAAAAAACCTGAACCAGGTAAAAAAAGGAATGGAAGTTGTTACGATGCCAAAAAAGATACTTCAATGCAAACTACAGGGAATGGGGAAAGAAAACTCCCAAAGAGTGATTAAATGAAATTTTCGTAGATATGGAAAGAGAAGATGTGAAAAAGAATTTGTGGAATTTTTTTAAATTTTATTGGGTTATTTTACGACGCTGTATCAACATCTAGGTTATTTAGCGTCTGAATGAAATGAAGGTGATAATGCCGGTGAAATGAGTCTGGGGTCCAACACCGAAAGTTACCCAGTATTTGCTCGTATTGGGTTGAGGGAAAACCCCGGAAAAAACCTCAACCAGGTAACTTGCCCCGACCGGGAATCGAACCCGGGCCACCTGGTTTCGCGGCCAGACGCGCTGACCGTTACTCCACAGGTGTAGACAATTTGTGGAATCACAGAAAAGTGTAGAAATAAGGCTACGGGGTACTACCGCCTTAGTTGTAAATACGAAAATAAAAAAAAAAAAACAAAAAAAAAAAAAACAAAATTGCAGAGAGCTGGTTTCAAGGCCGGAACATCAGATATTTCGATTAAGAAACTAGCATACTTCAGTAACTAAATAATGCTTCCACAGAAAGTTAGAATTGTGAAGAATATTAAGATCTTCATCGAACCGTTCAAATGGCCTTAAAGAAAATCAATCGCTTCCTCTAAAATCTCGGAAATCCGCCGATGCAGAAGGAAGTGGCGACTACATTGCAAGGTTGTTGGCCTTGTGTGCCCCACCTACGCCGGCCTTTGTCTCGCGCCTTGCACAGTTCAAGCACGCCTGCATCATTCCATCCAGGCGAATCCTCAATGTCAGCTTTATTTGGTAACCCCCAAAAACTAAATAGTGGTGATATAAACGAGTGTGTAGAACAGTAACATTAACCATGTTTGTCGTTGGATTCATCGCTTTGCGAGTTCAAACACGTTCTGCAACTTTAGCAGTATGTTAAGCCTAAGTTAAATATACGGTACTTTCTTGGTGCAAAGAATCGATTTCGAGATTTTCACAAAAATTAACATTTAATGCATTTTCGATATCAATTAAAATGATTGCATATTTATAGCAGTTTTTCATAACCTATTAAACGAGAGAATTTAACCGGGAATAATGCACACGAATTTTTCATTTTTAGGTAAGGCATTTGTTTTTTATATGAAAAAGAGCAGCAACAATAGTGGAAGAAATAAAGTTTCTTCTGCTTATAATTAATATATTATTTTACGTTAATATTTTGTGGTTTATTAAATCACCCATACTGCACTGTCTCCGTTACTGACGTATGGGAGCTCACCCGCCGGCAGTCAAAGTTGCCGCTTTCCGGCCGGGAGGTAATTTGCTCAATAGTGATGGTAGTAGTAGGAGTGATGGTTGTGGTTGTGATTACGATGATGAAGTTTAAAAAAGTTAGAAATTGAGGTATGAATACTATAATACCCATCACTTCATAGGTCGTACTCTGATTCTTTTTTTTTTTCTTGATACTGTCAAGCTATTTAAAAATTGTAGAAAAATAATGAACAAAAAGATATAGGCCTAATAATATTGCATTTCTTTGCGGACGGTGTTCGAAAAAAAAAATGTGTTAAAATTTTGAATCCGGATTTTATGAAATTGTTTTAAGATAGAGCTTTTTTTTGTACAGAGTAAGTAAGTAATTTATCACCTTATTTGGTAGTAATTTAGTCATAAAAAGTAAAGGTTTCGATTTCGCCTAAAAGAAACTACATATTTCACTTTTCAACTATAGTAACGTGGCTGTGGAAATCGGACAGCGTTGCAGGCAGGGTCCTCAGGTAGCATTACACCCACACCTCTGTAAGCAGTAAAGTGAAAGAATACGCTCTGCTTTTTACTGCAGTGTTACTACATGTTACATTTAATTTTCTATAAAATAAATCAAAATTTCCAATAGATTACCTATTGGTCTTACCAAGAAATGATTGAAATTTGCTCGTAGTCACCTGATATACAAGGTGTTTCAGGACCTCTGCACGAAACTCAGAGATGATAGTTCTGCCATGGAGGATCATTTTTTGTCAGACGGGATCACGCCCCTACTCCTACGTGTGTGTGTACTCTAAGCTCATAAGAAATATTTTGAAAATGGCAACGCTGTAGTTTGTTAAGATAGCATCAACTCCTATCCCTCAACATGCTTTCGTGCCTGCTGTGTCTTGTTGCCGACGTCATAGCCTGTGTTTGAGCTTAGTGCACGAACAGAACACACCTGAAAAGCTGAATAAAGAAGTTTAACTTCAGATCCTTGAGGACATAATGCCAATACTAACGGGAAATGTACCCTCACGATGCATGCGAAGGGACTTGTTTCAGTATGATGGAGCCTCATCGCACTTCGCCCTTGCTCTATGGGTACATGTCAACAACACCTACGGGGAGCAGTGGATATAGAGAGAAGGACCCGTTGCGTGGCCAGCGCGATCTCCAGACTTAACGCCTCATTTTTTTTATTTGGGGAAATGTGAAGAGAGTGGTGTACACCACCCCAGTTGTCACCAGAGAGAAACTGATTGTGCGGATACACGCTGCCTTGGACCATGTTGGAAAGAGTTCGACAATGAATGTTACAACGGTGTCATGACTGCAGTGCTGTTCATGGTGGACACTTTGAGCTCCTGCTGGGAACGATATGTATAATTGTAAACTGTACGTACGTTAACATCTGCTACTCAGCCACCGGCGTAGCTCAGTCGGCTGAGGCGCTTGCCTGCCGATCCGGAGTTGTGCTCAGACGTGGGTTCGATTCCCGCTTGGGCTGATTAGATGGTTGGGTTTTTCCGATCGTAAGGCAAATGTTAGGTAATCTATGGCGAATCCTCTGCCTCATCTTTCTATTACCAATTCCATCGACGGTGAATAGCTAGTAGTTGGTACAGCGTCGTTAAATAACGAACTAAAGAAAGAAAACATCTGCTACAAACTGTATGGAAATAATTTGAATTTATAGGTTTTATTAACGTTTATACAAAAATCGCGTTTTTAGCTCGAGATACGACGATTTTCCCACTTGGACGATTTACGCTAACAAACCTATATTTCTCCGCATGCGTTACGACAAAGAACATCCAGAAGACATAAAATATCTATTGGGTGACCAATTTCAACAGGCCAATTAGGGCTATAGTTTGAAATAAATTGATGATGATGATGATGATGATGATGATGATGATGATGATGATGATGATGATGATGATGACTGTGATAGAAACTCTGTATTTGAGATTGCAGAAAGAATGAAACGAAGTTGTAAAAGTGGGACAGAATGGATCTTCCAAAACCGCAGCTCGCTGAGGCCGCCATTACGCAATGTGCACGTGCCGCGGGAGCAACGACTCATCCGGAGGACCGCACGATCATCCATCATTGCCAGTCAACGTCCGTCGCACCGCCAGCCTTGGTGGCTCGTCCTGGAGCCGCGCGGCTCTACTGCATTAATCGATTGTCCGAACTGAAGTTGCGATAGAGCGAAAAAATGACTGGTATTAAGAAACAGATGTGTGCCCATGGCGCGATAGCTCATGGAGGGCCAAGGCCGACCAACCGATTGTTGGTCTCTTGTACACATGTCTCAGTAGGATGTTAATGTTATGTTTTATTTAACGACGCTCGCAACTGCAGAGGTTATATCAGCATCGCCGGATGTGCCGGAATTTTGTCCCGCAGGAGTTCTTTTACATGCCAGTAAATCTACTGACATGAGTTTGTCGCATTTAAGCACACTTAAATGCCATCGACCTGGCCCGGGATCGAACCCGCAACCTTGGTCAGTAGGATGGGTACACTGCCCGAAAATTACTTATCCCATGAGGACTGGAACCAGCACTCATCCTACTCGTATATCGCTAGTCTAAGCTGCCTTAGACCTGGTTCCTCCTCTTGAGTGTCACCTACTCTTTGAGACTCACATTTAATTTTGGCGGACCCCAAAAAAAATGTTTTATGCTCGACCATGCCGAAATGTAGTAATTATTCACCTGGTAGCAGTCCTTTAATGCATGTCATTAAAATACACCTACTCATTAAATTACAGGTGTTCAGCCAATGACATCTCAGCTTACAGGTGTTCAGCCAATGACAAGTCAGCTTTGTACCGTTATAAAACCGCAAGTATCGATTATTCTCGGATATGCAATCGAAAGACAATTAGCGAAAAGTCACGGAGGCTGGAAATCCAATACTGTCGCAGAAGGTTATGTTCTGTTACTATAATAATTAGCGTTAATTGTAAATAATATTCAAATAAATTCAATTTGTCATCTCGTTTTTCAATGTCGAATTCAATAATCAAGGTTATATCAAGTTTAACGGGATTACATCAAGGTCAATGACATTATTGTTCCTCGGAAAAAATCAATACTTTCGCGTCTGCGAACATCTCACAATTCACGACCTAGAACAAGGTCACTTCCGATCTTGTCAGATACAAATAAAATGTATACATCTGAATAATTTCAAGTTAGAAATATGATCGAGCATAAAAAGTCGTATGAAACTTGCCTATAATGGTAATTAAGACGCTCGTATGAATATTATGAAACTCGCTTGCGCTCGTTTCATAAATATCCATACTTGCGTCTTAATTACTATCATTATAGGCTCGTTGCATAATGTAGTCTACTATTGTATAATTAGGCTAGTAATTATGTTCCACTCATTAAACATTTGCATAATGTAGTGATTTAAACATCTCAATATATTGACAGCGATATTACATTTCAGTTTTAGCTTTCGAATATAACCTGAAAATATAAAAATGAAGAACCGAGCGAGTTTTCGCAGACGGTAGCGTTTGTGTCTCGTATTCAGGAGGTTCCGGGTTCAAACCTCGTGGCCGGCCAATCTGACTGGGGGGTTTTCGCGGTTTCCGTCAGTCACAAAGGCAAATGCCGAATGGGAAATTTACATACATACATTTCAGTAGATTACTACGCACTTTAGTTTTGTTCTTATCAAAACTGGTAAAAGGAGAATAATTATTGTCACCATAAATACAGTCATCCTTTCCTTAATTTTCAATAGGAATAGCAATAAACTTTACAATAATATGCTGAATTAGATAATTATTCCACCCTATAGGTACAGAAATGTGACAATCTTTTTTTTCTTTATTTTTCAAATATAAAGTTATTTTACGTTATATCAAGTCTTTTCTGTGAAAAATGAGTCAGTCTTTTAGAATTACCATAAGATTATCAGTAGGATGGTTAATGTCTTTGCTGTGAAAAATTAAACCAATTTTTTTAGACTTAATATAAGGTTATCAGTGAGGTGATTGATGTTGCTTTGTGAAATCTGACTCAATTATAATTATATAAAGTCGAAACTCTACCTCAGCATTAAGCTTACTCCTGCAATTTGTTCTTTAACAAGAGCAGAGCAGACAGTGTAGTTTCACACAAGTATGGTATTCGGGTAAAGTAACTTGCAATTTTTTTTCTGCAACTGGAGTTTTGTTCTCCATGAGAATATACAAGTTAAATTCTACAAGTGGATGTGCAAAAAAAAAAAAAAAAAAACAACAACAAATAATAGTAGCATTTGATGTGTTTTATTTGTGTAGAAAATTATTTGCAATAACGGTTCGAAGTTTAATTTTCATTTATCTCAAAGCTCATTTTAATGACATAATATCTGCCTTTCCTCAAACACCATCGGTATGCAAATGCAAATGGCATTAACTGTTTTGAAATTCGAGAAGTATCGAGGTATATGTATGGTGCATGCAATCAAGATTTCAACAGGGACGTTTTAAACACGATTTTTAAGCTCGACTCAGAAGATAATTCTAATAATTCTAACAGTCCCTCTTCGCCAAGAAAGGGTTTTTCATACAATTATTTTTTTTTTCCATTGCAGAAAGAAAAGTAATTTTAATATTAGTCAATGGAGATACTCGTATTTTTTTGTGATTGAGGTTCTGGTTGATAGATCATCTATTATCAGGCAGTACTCACTTGACGATGTGTGTCAGAGGAAGAACAGTTGTTTGTGTGGATCTGAAGTCTGATTAGTGTATTTTGTAGCTAATCGGCGATATATGCAATGGAGGGAGAAAAGAACTGGTCACCCTACCCCATTATCTCCTGGCCCACTTACCTTATAAGCAGGCTTCGAGACTTGGGACCCCATAAAATAAGTTTACTGTGCATGTACTATAGGTTGTTGACTCGCTGCAGGTAGAGGTGTGTTGAGGTAACAACATTGCTATTTAGAGTAGAGTACGGTAGTATGGGGAAAACACACATATGTACATTCTGAAAGTAAATATACATTACACAATGACAATGTCAAAAGAATGTGAAAAGTATCTTTTATTTGTGTTTAATTACACACAGTGTTAATGGTGGAAATAAACATGTAGCAATTTTAATTTATTCATTTATCCTATTGGTCGTCTTTAGGAAGTGCGGTTAAAGTACCGAATTGCAATGTACTACAAGATACTTTTTCAGTGTCTCAAACGTAAATCTTTTTCGGTTATCTGCTAAATACAGTTTGTACTGTGAAAAGCTGCGCTCTACGTCGCATGACGTGATAGGAGCAAAACGAAAAAACCTAACATCATTGCAGTCTCTAAGAGACAGTCCTTTATTCTCGGGTGACTCTATGTCCACTAATTTGCTGTCTATGTTACACAATGTTCTATATCTGTTATTTTTACATGAAACTGATTTCCATTTCTGTTTTACACGTTCAGTCACCGGTGTACTTAATGTCTCATTAAGTCTCGTGTCATTTCTCAATTAATTTGAGGGCTTCTGGCATCTCTTGCTCTGACTTTTCTAACCGTGTAATAGTTTGACACACAGTTTGAAAATGGGTTTGTATGAAAACCAAATTATTCGTCAGAACCTTCAAATCTAGAGCGTTTTCCTTTGCGTATTTGTTGGCATTCATTCTACAGTACCCCCACCCACTGTACGCTTTACCACTATACTCAGTACGCCGTTATGTGGATTTCCCACTGAACTGCTCTATTGGGTCCGAAGTCTCGAAGCCTACTTATAAGTGATGTCTTGTTGGTATCACTTGTGAGGTTCAGGCCTGTCTTCGGACACTAAACAACAACAACAACAACACCATATCGGACGAAAGTTATTCATTCATGCGTTGCTATGAAGTCACTGACAATGGGTAATGAATCGAATTCTTGATCGATAACTCAGCGATACCACAATTTAACTTTTGTATTTGCTTCAGTCTTATCCTCATCCTCATAGCCATAATGGAGAACTGGGTTTGTTTTTTCACTCTTTTTTGAGAATTTTAAACAAGGCAAACAGAAGCAACAGAAATCGAATCTAGGGCACTCACAGGTGCGCAGAATTCGTAGTTAGGAAGGCTATCGCTTCAACCATAGCGATGCGCAAGTATAAAATGAAATACGGACCCAGCAGTTTGAAAACTCTAGGCCGGCCACGTTGCTGAGGAAAGCGACTGTTGAATTATATTTGCATGTGGCTGAGAGGGTGTGCGGCCCGGCCGTGGAGGTTGTGGGTTCAGGGCTTGCCGGAGTCGAATCGCCGGCCTCTCGCGCAGAGGTCGTG